>NW_006800059.1:688246-697008 GCF_000485575.1 Poecilia formosa | reverse complement strand
TATATATAAGTGAATGAAGAAAAATCTTGCACAACCTGTCCATCGGCTAATCAAATGCTTAAGATCATTGTCTGTAAAGAGCCAAAATGTGCACAAAAATATGTCTTTCATGTCATTTCCCATCAAGCTTTCACACTTTCGTGACCCACTGATGGGAAAGGCATAAAAGCTTTCTGTCCTTGAACGTGGCAGGATTTTTGAAATGCACAAGCAAGGCCTCTCACAACCCTCCATCACTGCAGAGGTTGGACACAGTGAGACATTCATTTAAAATTTCCTGAAAGATCCTGAGGCGGTTGGTACAATAATGTCAGGTGGTAGGCCCCCAAAAAACTTCACCTGCCCTGAGCCGGAGGATCTCGTGGGCTGTCAATGAAAGACACAGGCTGATCCTTCTTCCAATTTAAGGGCCTTGCTAATGCTGACTGCAGTCCAATAACTTTTAGGGCTTTAAGAACAAAAGTCACTTCTCCTCCCAAAACCAGAACAGTTTTGATTTGGCAAACACAGAGCAATAAATAATGGAGGAAAAGTGTATTCTCTGATGAGAACAAAATTAATCTGGATTGAACTTAACCAGAATAATGCATGATGCATTGACTATTAGTCTTTAAAGAAAAGAGCACTTGTTTAGTACTATTAAGAAATCTGCATTACTTCTGATAATCCTTATTTTATGATAAAATACCCAGAAGAGAAACACAGCCAATCAAAGATGACAGAAATTCTTTTAACATGAAGTAAAGTAACGTAGATGGCGTACAATCAAAAGCAATAGTAAACACCCTATCTTTAGCTCTAATGGTGGGAGATGCAGCAGTTCTGCAGAACCTGGCAATTAAAGATTTTTTACAGTTTCAGCTCTTCAACAAAATTCATCGGCTTGTTTTTTTTATAACAACCTGATTAAAAATGATTGCTTCACATCTTTAGCAACAGCCATATGATTCTGCCATCCAAACAGTGGCCTCATGCACATTCAGTCATGATTATACATACATAAAGCAAACAGTGAAAAACAAATGTATATTGTTGGTGACAATGTGATACATGTCAATGAATGAGGATATATTAGAAAAGGTCATTAATTTAAATTCAGAAAGTGAAACTCGCATAAAGTATCGCATGATTCCGTCACTCGCAGACATAAAACTATAAAAATATAATTTTTACTCTAAAACTGTTGTGTTGTGGCCTACGTAGTCATGAGAAAAACTGCTGACTTTTCAGTCGTACAGTAGACAGCCATGGCCATCCACCATACGGAGGGTAAGCCTCAAAAGGTCGTTGGTCATTCCTACAGCAGAAGTTGTGCTTACTTCATTCAGGCCATTTTCCATTTTATCAAGTTTGAAGCTTTATGGAGTTGCTGCTTTAATTTTCCTGCAGGACTTGGTACATCCCCACGCAAAATATCATTGCCTGGTTTAATCACTCTGCTTAATTGCCCAGCAAACTCATCTTCCTCGTCAAGAGCAAGATGCAAAAATTCAAAGCCACCATTGCAGATTGACTAAAGGTCGCTATTAAACTGAACTTGTTGAACCTCTCAGCGGTACCACAGACTGATCGCCTGCATGCGACTCCATACTAACGTGAAAAACAAGCCCACAATCAAGTATTGAGGACACATACTGCACATTATGACACACTAGCTCAACATATTTTATTTTCCTATAGTCTAATTTAGGAAAGTAATTACATATTTATACAGATTTATATAGTGGGACTGATTTTAGATTAGAGTTAATTCCTCAAGATTGAATCAACTTTACTTGATTGAACTTATAATACGTTTAACAATAAAAAAAAAAAGTCCGAAACCGGTATAAAAGCAGTGAAGGTGAATGATGTAAAATTTGTCTTAGTTTTGACAGATTAACTTACTCTTGTGGTTTTGATCTTGTTTCCGGCATAGCACATCCAGCCGGAGTTGTCAGGAAGCGTCTTGCATTCCTCCCCCTCCAGGCAAGGCTCCATCTCACACCACCACTTTCCAATTACTATGGATGCTACAGACAAGAGAATCAGCAGTGTGGGTATGTTTAACTTTAAATGAGAGCCAACCAAAATCCAGCCCCTAAAACATGGATGAGCTCAAGGTCTGACTGGATAACTCCATTTCAATTCAAGCAGGAGTTACCTCTTTAAATTTTGCATTTTCTTCATATTTTTCTGCTCTCAAAAAAATTGGTGCAAGTGTTAGTGAGCAACATTTGAGACTTTTTTTTAGAACCTAATAATGCCCAAATGATTTAAATTTAATCGTGAATCGTGTTGTAGTCTTCTTAGGTCTTAACTAGATAATTTACAGTTGATATCGATCGTTGTTACAACTCTCCAGAAGCTCTGATATTATGTTTTACAGCTCAAATACAAAAATCCATATAGCATTTCAGAATCTCTTGATCCAATTTATCAGGTTGGAATGTCTGACCTTTAATAAAACTAGAAAATATTCAATATTTTTCTATTTCTCAATTTATTTGAGTCGTATTTTGCTAGAAACAACAAAGAACATCTCCGTCAAAGTGAAAAAAAATGTATATGTTCTGCAATATAGGGGTTTTTTGGCATGCAATTAGATCTAAATGCAGAGGGGGGAACTTTGGCTTTCCTTTCAACAAGGAGGACTGGGAGGTGTGACTCAGACTTGACTTTAATGCACACCACACACTTTCCATCAGAAGAGAAAATTGCTTTAAATACAGGGTAAGTAGACAGTAAATGGTTTGTAATGTGAGACCGAGGGAAAGAATCTGTCAGAGCTGACATCAAGAGACCTCAAATTCCTGCGGTCTGTTCAGAGATTGCTGTAATATTTGCAAAAGGATTTAAGATAAAAGCTGCAGGTGAGAGGTTTCCTGGAGCCAATATGTTTTTTAAGTTGAGTTACACCCATGCGCCAAATCCATTTCCTGCAAAGGATTGAGGCTTTATTGGAGACATTTGTCAAAGCACACATGTAGCCGTTATGAAATATCTACCCACTGTATGTAAACAGCTTCTATTTTGCCTGAATCTCTATGCATTATGCTGCTTTATTTTTCTCTCCTCTTCCCTCAGGTGTGTTAAATTCAGCTGCTATGTTTGTCTCGATTTGGAGCAAAGCTCCCGTTTTCAGAAACCCTGTGTCTGTCTGTCGGCAACAACATGTGGATGTGGCATTATCCCTAATGTTGTCTTGTTTGAGACAAGGTACTGCATGGTTGACTCCATATTTTAGGAGATATGAACAAATCTCTGCATCTTTTAGAAAACATGTCAGGTTCTTTATTATGATTTTTTTGTTGTTGTTGTTGTACAAGTCATCACATTTGATAGAATGCAATAATCCTTTTGCTGTAGAAAACCCGTAAGCTTTTGTTGTGCTACCACAAGACTGGACTCCAACTAAGCCGGTGGCTCAGTGTGGTAATGTGTTCCTTAAATACTCACCGTCCACACATGAGGGTCTGTTTCTCGTGGTTCCAGCCACCTTACCAGGCAGACAGGAGCACTTCACCGTCTGTGACCGCTCCTCAATTCGGTTCTTATTGCAGCATCTGTGAGCAGCTATTACTTCGCATGTGCCTCCCTCTGAGGAGGAGAAAAACAGACAAAACTTCAGCAAACATTTTTGCATTTTGCAAACATTCAAAGGTATTTATATAAACCTTTCCAAAAAGTGTCTCCTAGTGTCACAACCACAAGGTTTAATGTGTTTTAGTGAGATTTTATGTGATAAACCAGAACAAAACACTCAATCTTTGTGAACGAGAATTAAAATGATGGTTTTCAATTTATTTATTTTACATATATGTACATGTATTTTTTAATGTGGCATGTATTTACATTTGTCACCCTTTAATCTGATAACTCTGAATTAAATCCAGCTAATCAATTTGTCTTAACAAGCCACTAATGTATTAGATAAAGTCCACTTTTGACTTATTTAATCTCTGTATATAGACAGCTGTTCTCTGAAGACGTTGGAGATTTGTTAGAACACATTAATAAACAAGGAGCTTACTATATAGGTCAGGGATAAAGTTGTGGAGATATTCAAAGCAAAGTGAGGTTATAAAACAATATTTTAAGAATTTTACATCTCCCTGGACACAGTTTAGTCTGTCATACAAGACTTGGGACACAGCTGTCTGCCGAAGCTGAAAACACAGGCAATGTGAGCGTTATCTGAGAAGCACCTAGGAGCCCTGTGGTCTCTCTGGAGAAGCTGCAGAGCTCAGGTTGAAGAATAAGTCAACAGGAAAACTACTAGTTGTCCATTCTACAAATCTGACCTTCATAGAAGAGTGGTAAGAAGAAAGCCATTATGGTAAAAAAAAAAAAAAAAAGCTATAATAGGTTTGCCAGAAGCCATGTAGGGAATACAGCAAACATGTCAAAGAAGATTCTCTGATCTGAAAACCGTGTTCTGGTTGACATGCAAATGCTATCTGTGTCCAAAACCTGAGCAATCATACAGAAAAGATGATGTTGGATTCATTGTGCTGTGGGACTCTTTCTTATCAGAAGAGATAGGAAAGCTTGAAGAGTTAATCGGAAAATTCAGCTGCAAAAGATTTGAACCTGGTCTGGAAGTTTGCCATCCAGTTGGCCAACAAATCCTGAATACGCAGCTAAATCATATTTGTGTTCGAATGAGCCAGTCAAAGTCCAAACCTAAATCTAATTGGCATCCTAAAGCAAGGAGTTGATGTTCACATTTTCCCTGCTCTTTTTGCCAAAGAAGAACGAGTCAAAGATTCACTTTCTAAATGTGCAAAGCGGGTAGAGACATATCCCCAAAAGGAAACCAGCTTCCTCTGCAGCTGTATTTGCAGAAAAAGGTGAATCTACAAAGTATTAACTGAGGAGGAACTGAATACAAATTGGCATGGCATGTCTTTCAGAATTTTATTGATTTAAAAAAAATAAAAAAAAGCAACCAAAAAGAAAAAAACAAAATCCCGTTTGCACCACTTCACAGTGTACACTACTTTGTGGGAAAATCCTCAGCGATGCATAACGTAGATTAAGATTGTGGCATGAATAAAATTGGGAAACTATAATGATTGTAGGGCCCTCTATTAGTTAATCAAAACTGGATGGATATTAATCCATAAATAACTTTTTTTTTCTTGTGCTCTAGAGGAAGACGTTGCCATTTTTGCATAATAAAACAATAAGAATAATTCATGGAAAGGAAAAAAAATCGCTTTTCTTTTGTGAAAATGACTCCCAATCACTATGTTTCTTTATTCATTCATCTCATTATAATATGAAATGAAAGTATGTTTCAAACCTGTCTTGATTAAGATCTTATTATAACACATTCTGGTCACATTTCATGTCAGGTTTCACACATAGAGGCATTCTACCTGACAGGTTTAAAACATGACCTATGAGCAGGGCACAACGTAGGAAACCAGGGACATTCTGCCAAACTGTAGTTTCATGCAGTTTGAGTAGCACCTTACATAATGACGGTTCAAAAATAGTATTTTATTTAAAAAAACAAGATAAACACTAACTTTAAAGTGTATAATTGAGCATCTAGCACTGATGTAGCTGTAGAAATCCTGATAAAATTACACAGATTTCATTGAATACACCAGAGAAATTATTTCTGTACTTCCCTCTCTCTCTCTCAGACAGATCCCTGTAGCATGCTGAAAGTAAAAAATGATGAATAGATGTGTTGGAGTGCGGAGGATAAAAAAAAATCTATTGACAGAAGGAAAGGTCTGCTTCGGGGTTATTAGAAATATTAACACTGGAGCCTCCACGCAATTATCACCAAACTGCTGGTTGTGTCCTGAAGGATCAGAAGCCTGGACCAAACGGACGCGACCCAACTGCAACCGCCAGCCTCTCCCACCCACCGCTCTCAGACTCTCCACAGATGAGAGTTGTGCGGTAAAGGACCATCTGACAATTACACCCGTCAGCGTGACACAAGATCAAGGAGGCTGCAGAGAGCAGGAGCCCTGAGAGGGGGGAAGGATCTGGTATATTGCCAGCAAAGTGATTTGAAGTTATGTTTGACAATGAGCTGTGGGTTTGTGAAATGCGTCATGCCTGGATTTGCATATCACTTTACGACATTTGAATATTTTAGTTTGCAATGTCCTCTCGAAGCAGAGTTGTTTCTCTTGAGCAAAAGAAAAATAAATAAAATAAATCATCTCAGCACTGAGCCTTTAAGCGACACCCTGCTGTATTTAAAAAGTAAACGGCACCAAATCACTGGAGATGATCTGATAGATACCTGGAGCTGCTGGTACTTTGTGTTTACTGGAGGCGTTCTGTGAACGATGCTCTGGTGCAATCTGATTGAGGTGACACAAACAGACACTATTTCCCCATTAAAACCCGGAGCTTCCAGCTGGTTCTAGGTTACATAAACTCAGAAACACATTGACATGGAGGTCAGTTGTACATTGTGAAAGATGCCATTGAAAATGCCTCCTTTATACTTTTGAAAGTTCTTTCGCTGTGTTTACAGTTGCAAATCTTTTCCTGCACCTCTCTGTTTGCTCTGTTTACTGTGCATCTAGACAAGGGAAGATTTCCTCATTCTTTACAAAATAGCTGAACCTCAGTCGGATTATAGAGGGAGCCTCTGTGAACAGCAATGTATTAGTCCTTTGACTGATTTTGCGTTGGATTTTGTTGCTTTAATCTAAATCACTTAGGGTTATTTGGCGACATGTTGGAAGGTGAAACTTCCTTCAGAAGTCTGTTGCAGCCTCTGTTTAAAATGGTTTAGAATTTAGCAGAATTTCGCTACATCCATTTTCCCCATTAACTCTGACCAGCTTCCTTGTCACTGCCTTCCCAGACATTTTTCACAATGGGAATGGACTTGTGAAGGGTGATGCTCTGTGTTGGTTTTCTAGTGCTTTGCATGTAGGCAGAACGTTCAGTTTTGGTTTCCTCAGACCAGAGCTTCTTCGTCTTTGCCTCCTAATCACATTCCTTCAACAATGGTCTTCTGGTTGCTTGGGCATAGAGTTCAGGATATTTTTTAAAATCCTGATTTAAACTTTTCCACAACTTTATTCCTAACTTTGGTGTCTCTTGATATTCATGCTGTTGTTTGTCACTTTTTTTCCTTACAAAGTTCTGAGGCCTTCACTGGACAGCTGGATTTATGCTGAGATTAAATCACACACAGTGGGACTTTACTGACTAATGACATGACCTCTGGGTTTTTCAGAGGTATTAGCATAAAGTGCATACAAATCCATTCCACAGGTTTGATTTTTCGTTTTTTAAATTTCAGACCTGTAACAAGACATCTGAAACCATATTTACTTTTCTTTCATCTCACTTCATGTTCAACATGTATAAATACCGAGATTCAGATAAAACACTCTGGAGTAATTTACAATTCGCATAAAATAAATGCAACTTTCAGCTCTTTCTCAGAGGGAAATAGGTCTGAACTTATTTCCATCAAATTTCGACAAGTCTGACAGACATACTTGAAATGATCGTTATCTGTTTACCCATCAAATCTAATGGAAGAAAACCTTGTTGTTTTCCTTGTATTTATGCTTCTCTAGTAAATATTTTACTCAGTGTGCCTCCCATATGTTATATAAAGAGGTGTTAACAAGCCTAGCCTTTTCTATTTATTCTTGCGAGACCTCCCTGTTTCAATATTAACCAACTCACTGTTGCTTCAGTTGAATCAACGAGGACAAATATTTGCCTTTTTTTTTATTCAAGCTGCGTTTGCCTTCTTTCCTTTTTTTTAAAAAAAAAAAATGCCCAAGTACAAATCATATTTCTTAGTGGCAATAAATGCTAATTGGAGTCGGGTGTTCATTGTTGTGATTACAAAAGTGGGGATGCGTGAAATTTCATTTAGAATTGTTCACCACCGTGGAGATTCCCGTGGAGATGATTCTGCAGTCTCTTGTTAAAGCACAGTCATAAATGAATGTCAGATAAAGTCATAAAGTAGCTTCTGTTTGAAAAGAGGGAGACAAAAAGAGGCACATTTTGTGTGCAGCGGCATTTTTCAGACATGGTTAATAAGGCTTTCTGACCAGAACTGAGACATCAAGGGAGCAAAAAAAATACACAAATATTGCTTATTTGCGTTACCTCTTTATATAGTGCATTTCATTTAAAGGATTATTTCTGTTTTAAGGAGTTTTTACTGAATTTGATGCAAGTTTAAAATCTTTATCTGGTATAGTGAAAAAAGACTGTTTGACAACTTGAAATCTGTAAAAAAAAAAAAAAAGAACTTTTTAACTTTACCCAAGATTGAATCATGCCTGGGAGTTACGGTTACATTTTTGGATGCTCGTCTTTGTCAAGAGGTTTGGATCTGTTTTGGGTCTTTCTTGTTTTGGTCCAGGCATCCGGGTGTGTGTGTGTGTGTGTGTGTGTGTGTGTGTGTGTGTGTGTGTGTGTGAGGCAGCAGAAGGAGGGGAACATCCAGACCTCCATTCACACATGAACCATCGCCGTTTCATGAGTCACTGTGAGCTCATGCCGGATAATTAACACAGCCTCACATAACCTTTTTCGTAGTAAATCATTTGGCATGCCCTTTGCTGAGGTAGTTGGATCGTCACAAAGTTCATTGCATTTAACTCTGGATTTACTGTTCCCTTTGGGCAGGTTTTCAGTGCAGCTGCAGGTCCTGGTTAAAATTCGGTTTGTGTTAAAATAATCAACAAGTTCTAATTAGCATTACTAAAGTGAGAGCTTTTAATAAAAGTGTCAGCAAGATGGGGTTGGTGGGGGTTAAGAATATA
>NW_006800059.1:578348-687804 GCF_000485575.1 Poecilia formosa | reverse complement strand
AATAATTATTTGCTTTTGGCCATGTGTGTGTGTGTGTGACGTTTTTGTGGCTTTACCTGCGTTTCTGAAAACATCAACAGCCCTGTAGTTGAATTTGAAAATTTTCTGATCTTGAAGTCGGTGTGCTGGGATGTGCCACGCTGTCTGATGCGCTCAACAAAAGGGCATGTCGGCACAGCATTAACCGTAATGTGCTAGTGGAAGCAGTGGGGCATCATTTGAAAACAACAGCCCACAGGGGTTTGTTCTTCTTAATGCATCGCCTTAATTGCATAAGACAGCCCCAGATTCCTTCTTTGATCTATTAAAAACACACTACTCAACAGAATTAACTTGCATTGCTTGTTGCTAGCAAACAGAGCAAAGAACGTGGGATACTCTATATTTGGAAATCATCACCTCTGAAGAATATATTAAAATCAAATAAAAATGCAAATCAGTGAGGTATTTTCAAGCCGGCAGGTGTGTTTGGTACCTTCGCACAAAGGCAATGCAACACTGATTAGCACTCTTCAAGTTCACCCATGATTTCAGCCCGCAAGTGCAACACGCTTCATGCTCCGAGAGCCCGTCATTGCCTTCTGAATATTTCAGAGGAAAAGGAAGAATAACATGGATAGATTTGAATGCTTTCTTCAGGTGTGGGCTGGAACCATGCAAGGGAATAATTGTTTTCTGTATTTCCATTTCTCCTATTATCAGGGACAATGAGCAACGTCGACCTGCCAAACAGCAAACACCTTCGGGGTGTGTACGGGTGTGTGCTTGCATTGCCTCTAGGCAGCCACGTTGTGATTGACAGAGAACAAGGGTCACGCACAAATTGTCATTCATAAGGTCACAGGTCACAAAAAAGCAAAAGGTCACAAGTGGAACTGCTCTGGTTTTGTTGGCACACTCCCTCCTGCCTCTTCATTACTCTGAGCATGAAAACAGACACTGTCAGTGAAAACGGTGAACACCACCATGGCTCAGGCTGAGGGAGAAAAGTCGTGACTCTGTGCTATATGTAGCGGCTATTCTGTCATGTGTGGCATTGATTTTTCTATTGTTGGCTTGATTGTGAAGAATAAAATTCAGAGGAAAAATGAATGCTTTGCTGTGTATACTGATGCTGCCCGTGTCTATCACGCTGCATGTTTTGGTTTTAATAGATACAAAAGGCCCATGGAGAAATTTTTTAAAACTTTTTTTGTGTTTTCTTACATTACAGTGTCAAACTATAATGTATTATATTCAGATTTTTTTGTAATAGACCCACACAATATGGTAAAATGAAAAGATATTCACATCCTTAGATATGTCTTCTATTTGTGCATTTTGTGATTCAATTATATTTTGATGTTAGATAAAGGTAACCAGAGTAAATATAATATAGTGATATAGTGATTTTATATATTAACTGAAAAAAAGTTACCCAAACCAGGCCGGCTTTATGCAAAAATGTCATTGCCTCCCTTGTTAAATCATGAATTAACCATGATTAACTACATTTCTTTAATTAATTTCACAACTACACACAGACATGATTACTGTCAAACCCCCGGAGTAAAAGGAAAATCACTTAAAACCTCTTAAGCCACAGTTTAAGTGCCTGGGTGGGATGTGATAAAACTTGCATCTCTGGAATCTGTGAAGCCTCTAGTTTCAGCAGAAATGCAGGTTGTGTGTGTCGGAGCCGCTGGCAGACTGAGGCCGAGTTTTACTTTCTGATTCAGCTGTTTGAATTAAGGGTGCTGAATCCAAATATAGACACATTTTTATTTGCACAGTTTTCAAAGCCGTGCATTATTTTCCGTTATGTGTTATGTGCTTCTTTTGTTTAGTCTATCACAAAATAATTCCTAAAGTTTGTAGCATAGTCTCAAAAAGAACAGCATGCAATCTGAAACTAATACAACAGAATAAAGACAAAAATCCCTGCACAAAGATGAAACAATACAATCCGCAAATATGTAGAGATTAAAGCAAAAAGAGGCGCACGATTGAAAAACAAAACACCAATTATAAGATGTGAAACAAACAATAATGGGATTAAAAATATAATGTCCCAGAAGGAGTAGAGAAATAGGAGACAAACACTGAAAGAAACAAAAAATAAACCACAGAGACAGTTAAGATTTAACAATTTTCCACAAGGTGTGCAGTTGTTGACTAAAAACAATCCGTATCTCCAGGATTAGTTATTGTGTGTCTGTTTCTGTCAAGGTGTCTCAGACCTCAGCAGGCTGAGTGGGAGGCATTTTACAAGCCTATGCCCAAAGGCTCGTTGTATCATCATTTATTCATGTCTACTTCCCAGAAATAAAAAAAACCAAAAAAACAAACAGAGTAGCACAATGTGTGTAAATGACTTCCGGTCATATTTCAAACACCAATGTGCTGCACAACTAATTACTACACACTTCCCAGAAAAGTACGAAAATATTGACCCTTTGCGCATGATGTCACGCTCTTCAGGAAGAGCCCCACTCCTCCATGGCGGATGGCCAAACAACCTACGTGTGTATTAGCCTGTCAAAAAACAGACTGTTGGCCGCTTAATATTGCTTTTATTTAGTTATTTTCACTGTTAAAATGTGCACAAATGTGCAAGGATGCAAACACAACTCGTCATCTTATTGCATATCTTTTGTTGATGGTGATGGATAGCAGCCGTCAGTGTATTCATGGATTTGTAGCTAACACTTTTTACAAGGTAAGAAGATTAACATTAATAGACTTCATAAGTTATTAAGATTAGTAAGATGCAATCAAATATTGCATTATGGAGAAGGTACACGTCGGAATAATTATTAACCATGTAGATAACGCCCCACTGTCATGTACTCTACCATGTACAAAATAAGCCCTGGGAAGTATTTATATGTTTTAAGACTGCTCCAGTGTTGGGGAAAATACTGCTTATAAATCACAGGGGTGCTATTTCCTTAACTTAAAAGTAAAATCCATGGCAATATTGTTGAAAACAACTTGGGAAGAAAATCTCAGTTGGTCTGTTGACGTCCCTCACTTCGTCATGGCATGTCACCTAATCACCTTAGCAGGACCAACAGCCTGCTAAGGCCCATTTAACCCTTAGTCCAAGAAACTTAACAACAAAAAAATGTAAACAGACAAACCAGGACATGCTGAAGACTGTAGGCATTAGGCTAAAACTTTATTTAGCATTAGCAGTTAGAACAGCTGTAGGCAGAGGACTACTTGCAATGTTTACATGCACAGTTAAAAAAAAACTTAAGCCCAGTTACATTTAAAACTCTGTATCATTCGACGGTGTAAATATCCCCATTTTAATGAGATTCCCTTCTGCTTTGTCATTGGTGAGTCTGTGACATTGGGTCTAGATAGAAAAAAAATAAAAAAATCACACAACAGCACTTAATCCAGTTTAAAAAGAAAATAGCTTCAAAACTGATGAGTCTTAACAGAAGCATAATATAGCAATAAATTGAACATTTCCTGTAGACAATACCATGATCTCTCTGCTTTGGCAGACTGTCAGCACATTCTAAGACCTTTCTATATAATATTATCTCACCCCACAGCCCTACTCACATCTAAGGTCAATAAAGTGTCAGCATTTCATCTGACAAGAACATGTAGACTCTACACAGAAAATCTGAGGTGAGGTTTGAGCCCATTATCGACTGGCTGTAAGAAAGCAGCACTAAATTAGGTTCTGAGTCATATTTTCTTCATGAGACGAAGATTTCAGCCATGTTTCAGATATATATCATCATGGTCTGTGCGTTGTAGGTTTTGTTTTCCTGTCAATCTAATTTCCATGAATGGATATTTCATTTTCTCTTTGTTTTCTTTGTTAGGTTTACATTTATCTGTCTTTCTTTGTGAAAAAGACATAGATAAATGTCTTTCCTTTATCTATGCTTCTTTTCATTTCTTTTCATTTTCATTTCTTTTCATTTTCATTTCTTTTCATTTCTTAAATTAGTGGCGATCTCAAGTGGTTCTGCTTTCTGTTCTCTGCACAAGAGTTTGTTTAGTAACGGTGCAGCGATACTTTTAGCTCACAAGAGATGATGCACAGCATAGTTGGAAATTTAGCCCTTTTTTCATCCTGTGTTTATTCTCAATATTTATCCTGTTCATCCTTTGGGTGGCTGTGGAAGAGAACAAATACTTATTAGATATATCAGAGTATTTACCCTGGAGGTTTACAGTGGCTCTTTATCACTCAGTTTGTGTTGTTTATTCTAAGTATTGCCGTAATTTCTAGACTATTGAGCACAGCTGAATCCCTACATAAAAAAAAATGTTTATATATAGGCTGCACTTGTCTATATGCCACAAGTGTCTAAGACATTTTTTAAAATTTTTAATGAAAACACATAACGGGAACTCAAAAACATGCCACAAATGCTTTTTCCGAAAATTTCCTGTATTACCGCTGCTTAATAAAAAAATTTTAAAAAAAAGTACAGCAGCCTAACAGGAAAAGTTATTGATCGCACTGGAGAAGTCGTCTTCATCAGTGTCGGATTTGAACTCACTCACACTCACTCTCTAAGTCTCTCTTCTGTTGTTGCTCTTAATGTCACTTATGCTTTGCTCTTGACCTTGTGCTGTACTCTTGATCACTCAGCAGTCAGGCCTTTCAAGACTCTTTGGTAGAAAAATGTACGTTAGCTCCATTGCCGCATTCAAAGCATGTGGAAAAGGTAACGGCTTATTGTCCGGAGATTACGGTACATTTACTGGTGCTGCGCCTTTTATTTCTTATAATAAACGTTTGTTTCTGTCATCCAGCTGCCTGCTGCTGCCACCACCACTCAAAACTTTGCATGGCACAATTAAATTTAAAAGACCTCCAGCTGCAGCGTTAATAAATAGAGTGATAAAACATTTTTACTTTATTTTTTTATTATTTTTTATAAAATCTTTGCATGTTTCCCTGACTTACAATGTGCTTTAAGAGATTATGTTTATTTTTAATGCCAGCAACTTGTGACTGAAGACTACAAAAGATAGATACAAGTCTGAATCAGAAACAATTCTGGGTTTCTAGCGTCTCAAAGCTGGTTTGCTTTTTTACTGGACTGTATCACCATGACAACCTGTGCTAGAAACCTAATGTAATCTGCTGCGATTGAGTTTTGACCTGAGAGATCCAGACACATGAACCGACCAATCAGCTCCAACGGCATCAATCACTGCACTGATACAATCTTTTTTGTGACTTTTTTTTTTCCCTCTGAGGCATCTTGTTCATTCAAACAGAAGAACTGATTCCTGGAAAACTTGTTTTATTCACATCCTAACCAAGCTGTAAAAAAATAAAACAAAAACTGCAGGTTCTCAGACGTAGTAAACTTTACATTGCATCAGCATTTTTTAATATAAAAAAAGTATATCTGTGGTTCCTGACCAGATGATTTAACTGCTGGTGCTAAATCACATTACCTGAATTAACTCTTATGGTCCTGGACTATATATAAGAAGGTCGCTGACAGGATTTCCACAAAGGGAGAAAAACCAAGCACCAAGGTGCATTCAAACAATAGAATATTCTCATTTATTGCAATAATAACTAACACATTTCCAGACAACATTATAAAACCCTCTAGAAGCAGGAAGTGTCCTAAACAAACTTATCAAATCATTTTGATGTAATAGAGAACATCTGCATTTTTATCTGTGAAACCCCCTTTCTTCATCCTGTCTCACAACAATACAAGAAAAAGCAATTAAACATTAGATAAAATTATGTTTCCAATATCCTACATTATTCTGGATGACAGTGGTATTATTAAAACTCATAAACTGGATAAAACATTTCAAAAGCTGAAGAAAGTCAAATGTTACTTTCTGTTAACATTTTGTAACATAAAATGTCACAATTTTCAAAAATATTTTTTTTACATTTCTTAGATTTACTTCCAATGCTAAAGCTGTAGCAGATCAGTAGCTGTTAATGTTATGTAAATTTTAATAAATAAATGTAAGTTTAAAAAAAATGCATTCAGATTTGATTATTTTAAACTTTTTTGTCAGAAATATCCAAAAATATCCAAATTTGTATTGTCAGAAAACCCAACTTGTCCACTTACTTTTGTAGAACAGACTTGAATTTTGACACTAGCTGAAACTCACAAACCCAAATTACAGTAGTTTAATCTCACACTAAGAAAACAGTTGCTTTTCTTTAACATCTTTTTTTATAACCATCCATTGTGGTCGACAGCATGATAAACTCGGCTTCTCATCCAACCTCTCTGTCATTCGTTGTCATGTTCTGCCTTGTGAAAATCATCTGTCTTACTAGAATGATACGTTCTCTTGTTTTCGTAGTCTGAGCAAAGAGAAACTGGCCTGTGTGTGGTCTCATTTTTATGAACTTGAGGAAAAGGAAGTCTGGTTCTCAATTAAAAAGAACTAAAATTAATAACGTGGGGATTTAACAAATGTTCAAGGTGCTTCAAATGCTTCAGTAATTAAACTAACATCCTTTCTGTTAGCAGCTTTATTGCACACATTTTTCTGTTTAAGAAAACCAAAGTAGAGTAAGGGTCTGTTTGCATTAATCTTGATGCAGGTGATCCAGTTTATGTGATGGTTTTTCTATCTAACGTGCAGCTAACAGCAAAGTCAAATGCCACGTTTAATTTCAAACAATATTTGCGAAAACACACTTACTCACAGAGACATCTGTTTTATATTTTACACTCAAATGTCTCAGAGCATAATGCAATGACAGTATACATGCAAATAGCAACACCTGCCATCAGCTGAGCCCCTTGTTCAGAAAGCAGACCCCCAGCACATTGTCAGAGTCTGTAAAACCTGCTTCAGAATCTGATAAGTTATGGACAAGCGAGTCCAGATGAAGGCAAATGCTGTCAAGTCATGCATGTCATGAATGTGTAGCACCGGGTCTGAATTTCTGTCGCTGTGCTGTTCGGCCTGCCTAATGAATGTGAAAAGGGTTCACGTGGGACCGGTAAATGGTTCTTCAGACGTGATGAAACAGCCATTGCACAGAGGAAAATGGTCAGTCTGTCTCAATAGAAATGTCACTATGCAATAAGTATGCAATGACTTGCTGTCTACTGTAATGAGCCTAGACCGCGCGGCTGTCTCCGGAGACGCTGATAGCAAGTATATCCTCTGAATGGCAACGCTTTTCTGCCATCTGTTCCACAAGCTCAAGTCAGTGAATGTACTGTATGAACAATACATGCAAGGGGGCTCTGAACATCGCATTTCATTTGGTTTAAACCTAATTAATGTTTGCAAAAATGTTTGACTGGAATGCAAACAGCTCATGCCAGAGAGGCTCGCAGTAAGAGTAGTTACACTCGAAATGGAAAGCCTTGGGGACTCAATTTAGCAGATAACCAGTTTCCCTCCTGAGACTTTGGATTCAGGTGACTGTCAGGAGATGATACTATGAGTATATCCTGCACTGAATGTGTATGCTCACAGACAAGTGCCATACGACAATCTTGATAAGCAGGTGACATTTGAATGTCTCCAAACACACACCAGGCTGAGCCCATGTCAAATGCAAGCCCCTGCAAGTCCTCCAAGTCCTGTGGTTAATTATTTTGTAGCTTTAAAGTCATTTACCAGAGACAGCAGGGCCCAGTCCCCAAACCATTGCTGCCTGTGTATTAGAGCACCACGTCTGTCACCTTTTAATGGAAAACACAACCAAGGTGACCCATAATAGGTTCCACTTTTTCCCCCCCCTGTGCATGCCCTCTGCAGACATCCAAGCCAGCAAGGTGCAGCATTTCTGTCGCTGACAGGAAACAGGAGCGCCAGATTAGAGAATGTCAAATTAATGCAGATGGAACCCAGTGAGAGGCACCAAACATGTGACTGCATGGTGTCAAACTGAGTGACTATTTTTCCCCTCCTTGCCTTCTGCAAAAGCATCTGAAGTCCCAGCAGCTCTGTTGTTATTTTAGACGTAAACGATAGGGTGAAAAGCAAGCAACATATTGCTTGATAAACTGTGTGATAAATTTGTTGTGATGGCGAGGAAAAGACTTAGCACTTGAGTGTTTGCTTAAAAGATTGAAATAATAATTAATTGCAAATTAGTAAATTTACAGTGCACGACAAAGTGTTGTAATAAAATGCACGTTAAATGTAGGTAACAACTCAAGTAATAAACAGATACACAGAAATCAACACAAATTAGCTCAGAAATTAAATGGAGTTGCACATGAAAGTATTGAAAATGCTTATTGGAAGGTTTTTTTTTAAATAATGACAGCTTAATTGACAGCACTAGTGTAAGCACCGTAAAAATGGCAGCAGGTGAGTTTACATGTTTTCGACAAAAATAGAAGGTGTCTATAAAAAACAAAAATGATGAGAGTGGGCGTCAATAGAGAAGAAGAAGACTTGATTCAAATATTTTTAAAAAATATATGAGATGGACCAACTTTATCAGCCTGTGCATAATCTGCCAAGTGATGCTAAGGGTTTTCGACAACACTAAATCGTAACAACTGTTTTCACGGAATTGGTAAAAAATATTTCTTGAAACCAACTTCCCGTTCATTTCCTGAACAGTGAACACAAAAGCTCGTTTTCAAACTGCGATCTCTGACGCGTTGACTCTTGCAAAACTGACCGATGATCTCAAAACACTTTCAAATGGGCTAGAAGCAAAACAGCGACCTCAGATCATCCACACCGCAGTCAAGATGAAAACACTGCATACCCAGTCAAACAATAAAAAACAGTGTTCAGGGAAGTGCTTATCATAATGTTTATTGATTACAACGTATTGAAATCCTTTTAATGACTACAGAAAAAACATAAATATCAGATTCTCAGTCTAGTTTTATAAAAATGCAAACTACCAATACAGCAGCACTAAAAGTGGTTAATGATTTTATAGATTTTTTTAGATAAGAAGCAACATGGTGCAGCCCTCTTTGTTGGTTTGTTCTACAGCATTTGATGCACTTAATCATGAGGTTTTAATACAAAAACTCTTCATTTTTGGTTTGAAAACTATCTGTGTGAACCAGTGTGTTCAAGTAGGAAATCTGACTTCCAATTCTCTCCATATACTCAATAATGTTCCTTAGGGGTAAGTTCTGCTTATTATTATATGTGGATGGTCTTAATTTAAATATGTCATATGCAAAATTAAATTTGCTTGCTAATGTTGTTTTATATTGATCTGGTCCATCATCTTTCAAGGCTACTTTCATGTGTGTTCTGGACTATGGTGACATTTTATACATTCCTGCTTCTCTTAAATGTCTCGATTCACTGAATAGAGTTTATCGTGCAGCTTTAAGATTTATAACAAGTTTAAATTGTTTTACACATCATTGTAGGTTATATGACAGGGCTGGATGGATGGATTTGGCCACTCCAAGACTCCATCATTGGCAAATTTTTATTCAAAAGTCCATACTTGGACATCTTACTTTATATTGACATTTGACATTGATGTTTTTTTGCCTGCATAAATAGAAAATCCACCTGAGGATGTTCTCTTCGTTGAGAACTTACTTTTACTTTCTCTGCCTAAGTCGGAACTGAACTTGGAAATAAATTTTTCAGTTTTCTGCTCCATCTTCTTGGAACAAGTCACATAAAAAAGATTAAATTAAAGTTGCTGTTGTTGCTAAATATTTTTCAGGCTGTTTTTAGTGTTTTTTGGAAGGAACATTAGGCTGTTTTGCATTGATTGTTTTGTGAACTCTGAATCTTGTTGCCAATCTTGCATTCTCTTGTAAAAAAAAAACAAAACAAAAACATTTTTAATCTCAATTGGAATTTTCCAGTGAAATAAAGGTTAATAATAATACAATAAAAAAGCTTTGAAAATAATAATAAAATAAGGAAAATGAAAACAAACTAAACTTCAGTAATCAGAAATCTCAATTTCAAATCAGCTCAAAATGCAATCTCCAGTACAAATTGATGATTTTGTGGAGGAAAGTGTTACTACTTAAGTGAAAGGAGGATGAGGATTTGCCAATAGATGGATTAAATAAATGAATGCGTTCTCAAACTTTGAATTTTGAATTAGAGGATGGTGTGTAGAGTTTTCGCAATTGTGAAAAACAAAAACTGAAAAATTTGTTACTTTTCTGCATGCTGCATTTCTGCATGCTGCTGACTATAAAAGTAAATTAGGAGTGAAGCATTTTTGTTCTAAATGTGTGGAGAAATGTATCATTTCATGTTTTCTGGCCCGCAGTGTTTGGTGGATTTATTGTTTTACTTCCTTCACATAGATCACAGTAATAAAGAAAATCTCAAACAGCTAAATGTTCTTTAGTTTTCAATAATCAGCACTTTCACAAGAACAGTGTTAGACGATGTGTTTGAGATTATGAGAAAACAGTTTTCATAGAATAGAGTATATTGTTTCTCAAAAGCATTTAATTTTGCAAAGGATCTCCATTGTTCTGCTAATTGGGTGTGTGGTTGTGCTAATTGTGATAAGTGCTGCGAAAGGAAACTGCTCTGTTTTCAAACTTGCAACATAAACAATCATAAAAAAAACTGTAAAAATATGTCTACAAACAATGCCATTTGTATGTTTTGCAACGATAGTGTTCCAAAAGTCTTGAGACCGTTATGCTTTAGCCATCATGAGATACTTTTTGTGTGATACCTCGGCAATGAGAAACCTTTTTATAGACCAAGAGTTAGGACTAAGCCAGCTTTAACACATATTTTTTACACTAGCCGAAGTTTACACTTTTGTGTGCAAGTGCAATTCAGGAAAAGAAAATTTTAAAACAATTTGCAAGGCACAGAAAACTACCCGTTGCTACTCTGAAAGAGCAGTGCCCATGACAAATAAAAATGCAGAAATTCTTGATATATGGCTGCTGGTTTTGACAGCGTGTCACACGAGGAGGCCGTAAGATTGGTCCTGTGCACTGGGCCAAGGATGGCTGATGCTTTATTGAAATGCAAAAATGACTACTCGCAGAGCAGAGTCGGTGTTGTTTTAAGATGCATCAAAACGGCATGCAACAGAGGAATCAGCAAATAGGGGCGGGGGGTACGGAGAGAGTTACTCATTTGCATTGGGGCCTCAAAGAGCATTGTCTTACACAGGCAACAAACACAAGCACAGGACTCTGCAAAACTGGTCCTGATCAAGGCTAACAAAATGCTATTGTGTGTCTCAAGGAGTCGTACTCATAAATGAAAAAGGCTCGTGGTTATTTGGTTTTCATGGTGGGGATGTGTGGCTTGTTGAGTGTAACAGCAGAGAGCAGCAGTCCCGCTTGCCGCTTTCATGTCTGTTAAACACAAATGAACAAAGACACTTTATCTACATTATTCTCTCGTTGGATGCCTTTGCTCTGCAGCTTTCTAAAATAAAAAAAAAACTAAACTAAAAAAAAAAAAACAAAACAAGGAAAAGGAAAACATAAAAACACATCCGCTGTCAGTATGATGTCATTCATTTTCAAATGTCAAGCTGCTCCTGTCCTTCCATCTATGGCCCTTTTTCCCCTGACTAGGAAATGTGTCGAAATGGTATTTTTGCGCTTTCAGATCGCCTGCTCTGATGAAAGAGATACGCTGAGCAGAAAGAAAAGGAAGCAGACTGAGAGCAAAGTCAGAGAGTCTTTAGAGAGCGGCTGCTTTACTCTGATGTGATTGCTGGTCTTCCACACGGAGAGCAAATGTGGCTGCCAAGTGAATGCGTGTGATATGCAAAGACTTAATAACTTTTTTAGGATTTATGCCATGAAGTCTGAAAAGTAAGAGGTAGTAATTATACAAGACTTCTGATCGGCGGGGGAAACATGACAGATATTCTATTCAGCATGGCATGGCTGCCACAGGATGATGATCAGCTGCAAACAAGGAAGTGCTAAACCATATGTTATAGTATGTTACAGGAATATTTTAGCACATACGTCGCTAGACACTTTAAATTAGACATTGCGAAAGTGACTTATTGTTTCATTGATTGCGGTTTAATTACAGGATACAGTTTTAGATTTGAAGCCAGCCGTTTTCTTGTAATTTGCATTCTTTTCTTACAATGTTAAAGCTTTCAGTCAGCACCTCCATCATATTTGCTAGAATGTAATATTGACACTTTTGTCCCTTTTTTTCCCCCCCACACATGTACGCTGCAGTCTCTGCAGAAAAGGTAATTGGATCTGTAGTGCAAATATGCTAGCAGACTTATGGCGCACTAAGGGCTGAAAAAAAACACATCAAGTCTTCCATAGAGCCCGATAAACCCAATATTAATTACTCTGCTTATTTCTGATACTACTCCCCCCTTGGAACCAATTAGTAAGTTGAGATGCTTCTTTCCAGCTTAATGAGGTCTAAGTAATGATAATGAATTTCACATTCCTGCCAAGCATTCAAAATAGGTTTCTTACAATAGCAAAGTCATATGAAATGATCCATCAACCACAACTCCGGTTTCAAAAGAATTTGTTTTCCGGATGACGAATTCCAAAATTAGGAAATTGGCTCCAATTGTTCATGTAAGAAGAGATTCTTCTTAATGCTTATGCTTATATCAGGGGAAACGAAAGCTTTGTCATGTGAAATAACTTGAAATGTAGCTGTATTTACACAGGAATGATTTGTACAGAGGTGGAGTGGGTGACTGCATTTTCAGTTTTATTTGTGAAAATGTGAAAATAATAATTTTTACCTTGATAATTGTTCATTATTTTCTGCTGGTCTTATAATTTTTAATCCCAATTGGCTTTTCTAATGACCTGAAGAATATTTCAGGGATTAATGGACTAATGTCCCAACAAAATGTTAAACAAAAATCACCTTTAGTTGAATTAATTATTGCAGCAGAATCTTCACAGTTCTGCCTGAAATGTCAGACAGCTGCAGCTGATCCAGAACGCTGCTGCTGGGATCTTCACTAAAACTAAGAAAACAGAACATATCACTGCAGCTCCAAAGTCTTTATATTTGCTCCTTACATCAGAGAATAGATTTTATACTTTATCCAGTTTATAAACCACTTAGGACCAAAATACATTAAAGATATGTCGTTGTATCAAAAATCAGACCACTCGGGTCTTTCGTTTCAAATCTACTCCATCTGCTTCCTCACAATCAGAACAAAACCGAGAGAAGCTGCATTCAGTTCATATGCTTCGCTTATGTGGCATAAACTCCAGAAAACTGCAAAAACGCTAAAACCCTGAGTTCTTTTTAATCGAGGTTAAAAAAATCTTCAATAATATTGACTGTGACATTGTTAATTTTGATCTGTCTTCCAACATTTCTTTGCTTTCCCTTATCATGCCACTGCAATAAAAGTGTTTTTTGGGGCTGGGGGTTGTTATTTTACATTTTCTCATGTAAAGCACTTAGAAGTGTTAAAGAGTCAGAAGACACTTCAGCACCAAACTTGTTTGCCAGCATATGGTAGAAAGGCAAGACAAGCAAACACACCAGGATCATGAAAGACTCATGCAAAGCCAAAGACTGTAGCTTTTACGGAACTCTTTGTGGACTAAATGCATTAAAAAAGGAAAGCTGAGTGCAAACAGTATCACTAAATTCTTAATTTAAGTCAATGCATATGAGAGCATTGCATTCACTAAAAGGTTGACGTTTTTTAAAGAAAAAAAAAAAAAAACAATGCTACAAGGATGCTACAAGGATACTGCCAGAGATGAGCAGAGCTGCATCTTGCCTTCCTGCCCTTATGCTCTACTGGACTCAGTACTGGCAAAAAAAAACAAAAAAAAAAAACATCTCTTTCATCACAAAGGGTGTTATTTTAACCCAGAGTGTTAAACTGCGAAAATAGTCCTGAAGAGTTCCAGTTCTTAGCACTACTGCCTTTTCTCAAATCTGTTGATATTTTCAGTGTTCACTATCAAACTGCGATGGCTCATATTAATGCACGTCTTGCTTTAGCAACGTAGGAGTTTGTTGGTAGTCTGCAATGTGTCGGGCTACAATAATTTGCATCATAATGAGAAAAGAGCAACGATGCTTTGCTAAATGGTCTTGTGTTTTTGTTGTTTTGTTGTTTTTTTTACGTGTGACTAAAAGAGTAACGTGTGACGGTGATTTTATTTGCAGTTTCAAAATTACAATTGAATTTGAATAGTACTGGGTCTATGTGTGAACACGGCTGCTCTTTAATTCAACAATTTCCCGTTAGAACAAAAGTTACCCCTGAATAAATGATAACGTATGTCCTCCCTGTTTGAAAACGTTATATCAGAAAGTTAAGCCAACCTTGACTTGTGTCTACTGATGACTTTTCTTGGAGAATTGGGCCTCCTGCAAATTTAAAAAGCCGACATCTAGCTTTTATATTTATATTTTCCCTGCTATATGGAATAAGCATGCATTTCGTTTTTAATTTCAACTGCAGCTACTCTCTAAAGTCCTTTGGGCCTTTCACTCCACACTTTAAGAATGTGTGTGTAAAAATCAACAGAGCCTTTTAATGCTTCCTAATTATGTAATTATTAGTCTATTAAATATAAATGCAGCTAAATGTCAGTCTAAATTCTGATTGATTCACATTAGCATACGATGAACAACAACAGTAGGACCAAAACAAGCTCTAAATATGAAAAATTTATTTTCCTCAAATATATTTTATTTGGATGGAATTGAAAACAGGATTCTGTATTTGCTCAAAACTCCTTTCAAAATCACAGCAATTAGGTTTTGTATGATAATTACTTACTATCATTATCTACTAATTAATCTGAAATAT
Source organism: Poecilia formosa (assembly GCF_000485575.1). Classification (NCBI taxonomy): domain Eukaryota; kingdom Metazoa; phylum Chordata; class Actinopteri; order Cyprinodontiformes; family Poeciliidae; genus Poecilia; species Poecilia formosa. Next base: position 673,106 of record NW_006800059.1, on the reverse strand, counting down.
TAACGATACCCTTAAGCTCTGTTTTGAAAGAACAGATTCAGTTGAAGTCACAAATAAGAACATTTCCAGAACATTCAGAGGAGCAAAATCATTTCGCCGCTGTGTGCACGTCTGGGCTTTGTTTTGGACTATTTATGGATTAAAGCAAAAAGTGAGCACTTTCATCAGAATTCAGGGTTTCAGAGTCAACTATCCTTGAGCTATGTAAACTGTCACAGCAACATATTTAGAAAACTGCACCTAATTACAAACAAAACCAGCACCCAGAACTCTGGTTGATGACCCCAGGAGGATGCTGCTTTTCGTGCACCCAAGAGACACAAAGTGGTTTGAAACAATCAACTAGCAACGTCACTCTGAGGCAAAATGTTCGTTATACTGTAGGTATTTCATACATGCAATCCTAATGATGCCTCAGAGAAATATTTGGCCAGAGGTGGCAGTTCATGCACTTCAAACTTTAATGTTCTAATTTTGTGATTTCAAGCTGTCTATTGCTAAGGAACTTTATGGTTTAGTGCAACAACTCTTTGCTTGCGGGTTACATCATTCGAACTGTAGTGGTGTGTGGATGAACGCTATTTAAGCCTTGAACAAGGATTTGAAAGATGGCACCGTGTGTTCACTGAGGATGGGTCAAAAGGCGCTGTAGGAATGAATAATCACTTCATTTATTTATTCCTTTTCCAGTTTGTGTGTACAAGAGTCGCACAGCGTCTTGTATATTTAATTTAAACATAAAAACAATCCTCTGCCTCAGAGCATCAAAGTAAGGGAAGCAATACTTATCTAATGTTTTATTACATTTCCTTGACTGAAGTGGAGCTTTTTCAGATCAGTCCCCTATCCCATTCTATCTATCTAGCTGTCTAGTAAACGTTGGAAACAATGACAGTTTTAGGCTCACTTTTTTTTTTTGTTAGTCAAGATTTATTAAGACCAACAGACATTTGCATTTCTTGTGAGGTGTCATCATATTCAGTGCTCAGAGAAAAGAACAGCAATTAATTACAGCCTTAAACTCTGATCAGATTAGAAAAAAGGGAGATAAAAACAAAGTCTGTTTTACTCTTATTTCACTGGCATTGCTGCTCATAAATATGGACATCACCATGGCAATGCACCATTGTCTCCTTGTTGTTTAATATTAAAAGCATCTTCAGCAAGCTTAAACAGTCTACTTCACAAATTACTATGAATAATAAATCAGCTGTCTTTAGTTCTGTTTCCTAATAGCAGTTTAGTGTTATATATATGTTCAGAGCACTCAAATTATTATTATTATTATTTATTTTATTTTTATTTTTTTTTCAAAAATGACTGACCACTGACTAATCTAGCAACGTTTCCTTTTGTTTGGTTTCTCCCTCATCCAAGGCAATCACAGGCAGCCTGGTCCTTCTCCTAATCAGTCCCTCCCAGCTGAAGTTAGAGCAGATGTTCACTCCTCCACTGCAAAGAAACTTCACATGGTGGGGATTATTATAACCTTACTCCTTGTCATAAATGTATCACTCTGCCTTAGTTAAAAATAATCAGGTTGAAAATGTTCATGTTGTATTGTGACTTTGTGTAGTTTCTTCAAAGAGGGTCTTTAAACAAAAATACATTTGTGAAGACAGACAGGTGAAATATTAGAGTAAAAAAAAACACAGGTATAAGAATAAAGTTAGTTCTACTTGATTTTAGGAGAACATGACATTGTGATTCTATTGTTGAATATTGAGATAATAGAGTCTAATTAACCTACATTTTTAACCATGACAATCATCCTAATAACATCTCTGTTATTACCTCAGGATGTTGTAAATATCTTTAAAAATAATATTTTTGTTGTACTTTGGGCATGTACAACAAAAATATTATATATTTCAGCCTACAAACTATTGGATTAAAGCAATTTTGTGATATTGCACACGGTAAGAATGTGATTCAGTATCCTGTGCAACTCTTATATGACTCACATTATATCTCACTTATAACACTTATAACTTATAACTTTCTCCCAAGGCATCTATTATAAATCACATGCACATGGTCAATTATGCAAATTAAGGGATGATGTAATTTAGCAAAGTCTAGTGAGATTTAGGACATGCAACAGCTGCTTTCGTAACTGAGGATTTGGCATCACTGTACTGGACCATCACAGACCCGACACAGAGACACATTTTCCACATCAGATCTAAACTTCTCTGCATGTAGTAAAGCATGCAGAAGACATAATTCAATCTTTTTATAGCATCACCGGAATCAGGCTTTTGCCTTTTTGTAGTAATTATATGCATATCAATAGCTTTAATCTACCTACCTATCGCTGCAGTCAAGGTTAATGCTTGCCTAAACGCACTTTTTCAGCTTGACGGCGTTATTTCTTAGTAGTTCTCAGAGTGAAATGAGTTAGAATGATAAACAAATTTATTATAAAATTATTTACAATAACACAGTCTTTAACATGCGTGAGAGCCAATAAACTGTTCTTGCTGTCAACACCTCTGTTATTAAGACACTGAGACTGTAGCTGTGGTTAAAAATAATGATTAAAAAAAAACAAAAAAACATCTGGTGTAGTCTCAGAGAGTGAAAGCTGGCTAATTAATTACGCTGTGGGCCACAAAAAATAATTTTGCACATAAGTGACGGCAACTCATAGCTCCAACACCGAATTGGCTGAAAGACTTCAATTAAACATGCTGTTTAAACAAATATCCACAAGCTTAGAGGAGATCTTCCTTATGAATAATTCACATCCTGAAAGAGAGAATAAATGGGAAATACTAGAATGTGTAAAATCTAGTTGTCTAGCTCTGAGCATACAGTAATAATTAAGCTACTGATTGTCTTACGATTAATTCATGTTAGAATATATATATTTTTAGGGCGAGCGGCAAAAAAATCCATGAATACTTCATAGCTGCTGGAAATGATGAAAAAAAAAAAAAGAAAAGATTCATTTCAGTCTTTTAAAGTGGGGAATCTCTTTTTAAAAGCCCTGTAGAAGATTGTCCTGATATGTAACTTAATGGCTAACGGTTCTTCATTCTCTCAGGATCATGTTTAACAGCATCCGGACAAAGTGGGTTTGTTCAGCTCCAGCGGTGGAGAGGCCCTAGGCTCAGGCTGAATGCCTCTTCCCATTGGCGCCGCACTGACACTAGTGGGAGCATGGTTGAGGAGAGGTCCAGGGGAGGGGTGGAGGAAGATGTATGTCAAAATAATGTGCCTCCAGGATGCATTATATAAGGCTATTAAATTGTCAGTGTCTAAAACAGTGTGGAGCAGATACAAGCTTTGTTTGTGACAGCTGAAAATCCATTTTTCATGTTTGTTTCAGTGTGAGGTTTACCAGTGAGTGGTTCTTTTGTTGGCGCACAGATAAAAAACATGTCCTGATTCAGAAAGAGGGACATGAGTGGTTTTTAAAGATGCACCAATCAGATTCTGTGGTGGTTCTGCACTGGTTTTCTGTGAAGCTCTTACTTGCCAAAACTCATTTCTAATGATTCCAATTTCTGTTTAAAACCACGTTAACAACGTATACACATCAATACATTTTCATATATAGTGTATATATTTTTCCTGTACATGGTGTATACATCTAATTTCCTTTAACTAGGTTAGCGTTGCTAACATTACATTAAAAAAAAGTATTTCCAAATGCAGTAAAAGTATTTCCAAATACAAACTGTTGAACTTTATTCTGAGATGTCCGATGGGCTGCCAACGTCCCTAAACCTGCATGTTCCATAACAGATTTTAAAAGCTCAAAAGGTGAAAACAGAATAACTTTGCTTTTCATTCTTCCTGTTACCTGCAGAAAGTCTTACTCCCTCTTGCTCTCATGTGGCCTGAATGAGTGTTTATCCCAAATCAAAGGTTTTCTTGACAGTACCACCTGCCATTGCTTAGGCTCAGTATAATGCTTTCACTGATCAGAAAAAGATTGGAGTTTCTTTTATTATTTTTGACAGACGTTCACCGGTCATGTCGAGAGTCAGGTGACGTCGGGCACTGGTCAGGCTTTCAGTGCATCTCTAGGTATTTTGTGAGGCATTTTCTCTGTAGGCACGAATAAACTGTGGTGTTATAACACACAGTTTGTTAGATACACTGCATAATAGAATAGGATTTTTTTTTAAAGTTTGTAAGATTAACAAAGATTGATTAGGAAAAATTAATTACATTGCAAAAAGAAACTATGCTACAATTATAAATGAATTGCTTTGATTTCCATTTCACTTTTTCAACATACTGTTCAAAGAGCAACAAAACGTAAGAAAGTGGAAGAATCATTGGTGGTTCATAATCCACAGCGAGATGTTTGAGGAAGCATTAGCAATAGAAATGGAGGATTAAACATATTAAATATAAGAGGAGACATTAAAGCAGAAGTCAGGCTTGTCAAAGAAGCACAGATATAAAGAAGCAAAGCAGAAAACAAAAACATCGATGATAACATCACTGTTGTTTTTCCGAGATGTACATTAGAGATTAGACAATGTTTGTGGTGTTTCCTGCTCCCAACTTTGCAGTTGGATTTAAAATGACTGTTTTGGAGTTTTAAAGTTAGATCCTTTGAAATATTACAATAGAATAGGACACAATAGAAATTCCTTTATTATCCCTGTATGGGGAAATTTCGGTGCAATAGCAGCAAAGTGGCAGGCAATGTTATATACAGTTAGCATGCTGTTGTTTAGTGTCTTCAATTATTATGAAGCCACATTAGTTGGTCTTGGGGATTGAAGCTGACAGCTAACCTCCAATGAATTTGAGTTCAACTTGAACTCAAACTGAAAAGCACCTTAGTGGTTTATGCACATAAATGTTTAAAGCAGTATCATGTTTGCATGAGGTCATAAGTTGTGGCTGAATGTGGCTAACAAATGTGCCTTTGTTTAGATCAGAAGCTCAGAAAGCCTTCATCTCATCATCTGGGCTTTAGATTGTTTAAAGTATGAAAAAGTATTTTTAAAAAAGAGAGAAACCAATAAAAATGTTCTCTCTTATTCATCTGTTGTTTAAGAAATAGAAATTATTCTGGTTATCCCACCTAACCTAAAACTGGAGAAGTTTAGTCATAGTTAATGTGAGAAAATGCAAATATTTGGTTTCATTGTATCATTTTTTTAACAGAACACTTCAACAATCATGAACAAAACTTTTCAACAATAGGTACAAAATTAAACGGATTCCAGTGTTGGTGGTTTAAATCTTAAAATGGTGCACACTGGGGGGGGGATAAGCTTGCTTCCTCCGGTCTGGAGCTCTGCATTTCTCATCTTGTTATGGATGTTCATTCTAAACTATACTTTTTACAGTTACTGCAAGGTGGGAGGTAAAAATGCACCGAGCTGTGAATCAGTGACCTTTCAGTTATGAACAGCTTGACCCCACAAAGCCAACTGTTGGCGGATGGGAGTTCACAAAGGAGCAAGGCCACCTCAGGCAGCCACTATTGTTGTCGTCCTTTCTCCCAACACCTACACACGATGCTCTGCATCAGTAATAGCTTTGTTTCTTTTTGGTAAAACACTGCAGCTTGACACATAAAGCAAACCTTTGTAACTATGGTTGCAAAGAATGTGTCCCTCCTTAACAAATAAAAATGTGATTCGTCAACTCTGCTGCATGCAACATATTTTTGGTTTGTAGCGGATATATTTATGTTTAAAATTACCTTTCTGGTGAGTTTTTGTGTGTGTTCCTTTTTTTTCTTTTTTTTTTTTTAAGTCAGTGCTTTAGACAGGAAAATTGACCATCTGTGTTTTCCTCTGCACATGTTTGAGGGTCGAGAAATGTGCGACCCCAAAAGCAAACGTCTCTACCCGCTTTGTGAGTGCACCGACACGCACAATCTGTTCTCTTTTGAGCACTGTTCACGCTCTTTGCACTGAATAAATACAGCACCTTCTGAATCATGCCGCAGAGAGCAACACTGGCTGCACCAGGAAGGCAGAGAAACAGCCCAAAGCTTACAGAGAGTGGCAGGCAGCAATCTGTAAGCAAGGCTGCAGGGTGAAAAGCAGGGCACCTTGTCCGAATCACTGAGCATGCACAAGCACCTACTCTAGGGTCATCTAGCTAATGGACTTCCCGGCACACTTTGCTTGTAACAGGGCAAAAATTTATATTAAAATATCTAGATAATAAAAATAGATATTTATTACAAATAACCATCATCTCCGAAGCTTTTAAAAAGTTCACAGACCTTGTCACAGTTTAGCAGTTCACCCAAACACTACAGATGAATGACTTTGATACATCTCCCTGTGGAACTAAATTTCTATTGGCAAGGACACGACTGATCTCTCGCCCTCTGTAATCTCGATTTCCTCTGGCAATACCAGCCACCGTGAACCTGTGGCATTTTGCTGCCTTTAATGATTGGCCCAGTGGTCTGCAACCAATGGCCTTCTTGCCACCAATTCATGACCCGTCAACCCCAATCCTCCCACCAATCCACCAGGCGCACAACACACACGGCACAGAACAAATGTCCCAGTGTCAGAAACAATCCAGACAGCCACCCCGTCCTCCTCTCATAAAGCTGGCATCTCATCTGTCCAAGAGTGAAGACTATGGTAAATGGAATGACATGGCATTTACACTTTCCGTAACAGAAGATCCTGAAGGAATCAAATTGTTCAAATTGAACAGGGTTTTTTTTTTTTTTTTTCCTCAAAGATTTACCTGAATGCACATTTGAAATATTAATTCAATTTGCCTTTGTTGACAGGAGACCACTTTTGAGGTGATATCCTATTTGTGAGTGTCTCCGGCTACATTTTTCTTCCCCCAACACACATCTATGCAGGTTATAAAAATGAAGGTGTTGGAACAGGAAGTCTTCTGACTCACAATATTGAGTGTATTGAAAAGACCTCTTGCTGATACGCTCGAGGTGCAAAATAACAGAGGACCTGCACACACACACACACACACACACACACACATATGCAAGCTACATCAGCCTTTGAAGTTCTGACAGCATCCAGCTTCGTCTCCTCTGCTGAGTGCTGTTCATAATTATTTACCATGACGAGGGCCCCACGTCCCTGCCTAAGAAAAACAAAAGTTTGTCTGCAATGCTTCGGTCATTTTTCATTCAGTGCAATTTCACAGGGAGCACAATCGCGCAGATCAAATTGAGAGAGAGCAGTCTAGCATGAATATCAACTGTGATAGCTCAAGAAGGAAAGCACAGGGGAATTCATTGTCTATCTGTGTGATCTTCTGAATAGAAATTCTCCAGCTATGTGATGCAAATCTTAATGAAAATCCCAAGTGTAAAAATATATAGCCAATATCAGCTACTTTAAAATATGTGATTCGTCATAACTCAACCAAACTGGTTATTAAGAATTTGATCAATGTCTTTTGCTCTTTTGCTCACTCTGGATTCTGTTAATGCAAAGAGAGCAGACTCAAAAAGTTATTGGAGGAAGCAAAGCACACTTCAAAGACGGTTAGAAGATATATAATGACGTCTCACAGCTTCAGTCTAACACCGACAGCCTGGCCTGAAGTATGATGCAAACAAATATTTATGCAGCTGCAGTCCAAATAGTTTTGCCAACCCTGCTTCTTAATTGGACAGGAACAAATTCCTTGATGGGAAAAAAAAAGAAGTTTGTTGAGAGTTTGGTTCTGTATGTGCAGCAAATGCTAATGGAAGAGAACTTGTCGCCCGGGACTTAGCCAATCAAAAGCACACTTTGGTGTTACCATGGCAGTGACTTAACAGAGGAGTACATATTATTACAGTAAAGTTGAAATACGCAGCCGCTGCATATTTCAACTTTGGTGGTTTTTAAATCAGAAAAACAGCACAACTTTTCGGAAGTTGAGAAAAACTTATTATTTTTGATAAACCAGCTTGTTATTATTAAGAAGCTGCTGTAAAATGTCTAAAGTTGGAATAATTTCGATCTAATTCAGGAAATCCAACTGGCTGCTTAAATTAGGCAGGACAGCAAAGAGTCTTTGTAAAACCCCGACACAATTTTACACATTTCTTTTAATTTCACTGGCATAGGAAAACATCCTCTACTGCATTTCCAGGATTTGCTTTATTGCCTTCAACACAATCGCTAAAATATCACAATAATGACTCAATAATAACGTTACTTAATCTCACAGTATAAAGTGTAGATGCTTCATTCAACTTGGGTTGCTGGACACTTGAAATTGAAAGCAGCTCTCATGAATCATTGAAATGTAATTTCTGGGTGGTTAGTTTCTATTTATATATATAAAAGTGATATAAATGAGACTCTGATGTCATAGGACACTTGCAATTACCCACAATTCATTCCAGTGTACATGCACCACTCAGAATGCAAGGACATGGAAAAAAGCAACACACACTCTGAGGATAGGACTGGTATCAATGCTCCAAAAGATCCACGTCATTTCCTTACATTTAGACCCACACATGTTTTTTGAACACCACTTATAGGAAACTGTGTGCTTCAGGCAAAAGTTAAAATTCAATGTTTGTTTCTTGTCAAGCACAATGAGGAACGTCGATAACTTTATGAGTTAAAGCAAACTTAGGTTTGACGCTTTCTATCTAAGAAATCCACACGAATGGAAAGAGATAACAGCCACAAGAGGAAAATGACAATACGTGTTTTAGCAACCAGAGCAAAGGAGCAAAGCACATAAAGACTCACCAATCGTGTGAATTGTGGTCCGGCCGGGCCTCGTCCCAGGATGCTGCTGGATGGTGTCGTAGAAGGTGGCCTGACACAGCTGGATGGCCGTTATGCTGACCCAGAGGCACAGGCAGAGCAGCCAGGACATGACAGGACACATCTGCTGACAACCAGCAGAGGTGGAATCAGCACACCAGACATCGTGTTCCCTACCTGTGACATCCTGCGCTCAACGCAAACACAAATCACACTCACTTGCCACTTTCTTTTTTTTTTTCTGTGATTGGCCTCAGTGCCCCACAGTGATTTTTTTTTTCTTAGTCACCCAGATGTATGATTAGGATTATATAAGTATGAGTTCTTCACTTTTTCTTCCCAGTTTGCCCTGTCTTGTCTGCAAGCCACAGCACAGCAAATGTGGTGTGATCCCTGAGGACTTTTTTTTTTACCATGCAGCACAGATTTCCCCTGACAGGCTGACTTCCTTCAACTCCTGAGCTGTGCTCCTCTGCCTCACAACTAAATAAAAAAGAGAAACTTAAAGAAAGATAAGATTTTGCAAGAAGCCCGCTGCAGAGCCTTTTCTCTCGCTGCCAGAATAATGTGACAGTGACACGGTGTTAACAGGAATCAAAAAGGCTTGTAATGTTTCACCATGCTCTTGAGTAATAGCAAAAAAAAATGATCCAGAGGAATGGTTCTGGACGCTTAAGGATGATACTTGACTGTTTCTCATCGGTAAGATGTAGTTTTGTACATTCTTTTATTTTTATCAAAGAAAATTTGGTATGAGGGTGAATTTTTACAGTCAGAATTTTTTTTTTTTTTGTTACGATGCTGCATTTTACTGAGAATAAAACTTTTATTAAACCACTTTTATTAAATTACTTGTACTAAACCACTTTATTTTTGTACATATTTTCACTTTTCAAATGTCTTTGTGCTCACAGGACATATAATGCAATCTTAAACTGCAAAGCCATAAAATAAAGAGGCACTACTCAGAAATATATCTTGTCAATTTCAGGTCTTTATGTTTGTCAAACAAATAAATAACTAAATAAAAGATCTTACCTGTGCAACCCAACAAATAGTGTGCAAAAAATCTCAACAGTTTTCTGTAAATCCATCCATTTTCCCGGTTATGTTGATCCCATCTAGGAACTCTGAATTTGGCTGGAGGAGGGAACTCCACTGACTCTGCCTCCCCGCTCCACACTTTGATAGCAACAGTCCAGTGATTCAGAAATAACCGTCAAGCCGGTGTCAGGCAGGAAAAAAAAAAAAAAAGAGGAATTTAAAGCTTTTTCAATTCTTCACCTTGAGGAGCTGCTCAAATGACTGAATTCATTTACCCTCTCGCATTTTACAAGCACGTGTGGAGTGCTCCTTAATTAACTGTGTTGGAATCTTTTCTTCCAGCGTCCGCATCCTTCCAGTGAGAAGCAGCCTCCGAGCAGCGGCTCTCGCTGAGTCCCTCCTCACTCAGCGAGCACTGAGAGACAAATGTTCCCGTGCAGCTTGGCTGAGTGTAAAAACTGTATCACATGTCTTAAAGCCAGACTGCCTCTGGATTAGATGGCATGGTGGGACTCCATCTGATCATATGCTTCTGACAATTGCAAATCAGGAAAGCTGGCACCGCTCACACTGCTGTGACCACATGATTAACAATTATTTACATTTAGAACAGCCATTCCTCCTGGGGCTGCTCATCCTTTTATGGATTGCCCTATCGGCTTTTCTGTGTGAGTTTTCTGTTGCCCCACATTGGTGAGATGCACAAAGTATCTCTAAGTATTTCCAAGAAACGCTGGAGGATTACTAGAGAGAAAAAGGAAGCAGTGAGAAAAAGGGCTGTTTAATCCTTCAGCTTACTTGCGCTGTGTATATATATATATAAAAAATAAAATAAAATCTTCTCACCCCTGATAAAATGCCTCGATTTTTGTGCAAAAGGAGATTTTGAGGTGAGGCTGGTATTTGAAACTATTAATAATTCTACTTTGTGACTAAGGTTAACAATTTCAGATAAAGAAAATCCACCCCAAAGCATAAAGCTTCCACTACCTTTTGGTGACGTGGAGCATTATTATTGTAGAAAACAATCTTTTAGCTTTGTATGATCTTTAAAATAAGTAGAACCATTGCCTTCATCAAACCATTATGTATTTCCCTAATAAATTTGGGAGACTTTAAATCTGGGTAATAAAGTTGTTCTGAAAACACAAGCCACATAACAAAGCAACAGTGCGCATTTACAAACCACGCCTTAATATGTAATATTTATTTTCTCCCTTAAAGACGCTGTATTATGTTTTCCAGCCATATATAATCATTTTATAGCACAATCAAGAACATATGTTTTCAGTTGTTATAAAAATGCTGTATGTCAAATATGACTTAAAAGAAATTTGACTTAGTAATTCAACACCTTGAAATAAGGTCTCTGTCTCTTTAAGAAACCCTTGCTTTCTGCCTTCAGGGTGTCATTACAACATCGCTCCTCCTTTAGCAACACTTTTACCGGTGTTCTCACTAAAAGCTGGAAAATAGAGCACATCGCGGCACTTTTAAGACCCTCACACTGTAGCTCACAGAATACACTGTAAAATACCGTATGTTAGTTTAAAAGTCACTGAACTGCTTAGCACTAAAATACTTCTAAGAAACGTTGTTGTTGTTGTGTCAACCTTCCAGGCCACTCAGGTCTTATGGTTCTGGTTCTGCTCTGCATCCCCAGAACCAGAACCAAACATGAAGAAGCAGCATTCAGTTTCTATGCACCACAAATCTGGAACAAATTTCCAGAAAACTGCAAAACAGCTGAAGCACTGAGTGCCTTTAAATCAAGTCTGTTCAGAGTTGGCTTTGATTAACAGTAACTGAACATTTTGATCAACAAATTTATTTAGTGTACACTTACTTAATAACAAGATGTATAACTATTTTTTTTTTACATAATGTTGCACCTATAGTGTCTGATGGCTGCAATTCAGGGTTGCCTAAACACTTGCGCTCTCAAAGCACCTCCTATTTCCACAAGGCTCTTCTTTGGAGCTGCAGTCTCTAGCCTCAGCTCCTGCAGACTAGCGGCAGCAGAAATTAGGTGGAGTTGCAAGTGTGCTGAGTTTATCATATGAAGTACTTCTCAGTAAAATAGTCTATTCTGAGAAGCGTTGGACTGAGAATGCTTCTCAGTCCAACGCTTGAATGGTTGCAAACAGCTTAAAAGGAAAAACTGTGATGACATGCTGAACGCGGAGCTTTGGAAAGAGCAGTTTCTTTAAGAGACAGAGGCCAATTTGAAGGCGCCAAATTGGAAAATTTATTTTAAGTTATGTCGAACATAACTCAAAAGAAATTTTACAGCATTATACAATAATTTATAACAACAAAAGGCAACGTAGTTGCTTGATTGTGCTATAAAATGGCACTGTGTGACTGGAAAATACATAATGTACAACAAGAACTTTTTTACTCATGGAACATGTAATATTATTGTTTCCACTTTGGGTGAGTTTTGAATTTATGAAGTAAATCGTTATACACATATATACCAAAATAAGACGAGTAAAGAAAACAAAAACCTGTACTCAGTAGAACTGAGACACATTTGGGTGAGATGAGTGGAAAGAAAAACTGCAAGCTAACTTTATCCAGAAGCAATAGTCTATTCAATGGAAGGTAATATGCACCTGCATCTGGGGACGTTCTCCTGTTCAAGATGGAAACTTAATGATGAGCCTATAAAAGGGAGGGCGGTGAATGTTGTTATTCAGAGTAAATAAGCTCTATACTGTATGAGTGAGGAAACAGCTCCATCTGCCCTGTTCCCTGTCACCTTTACTGCATTCTGAGCTCTTGTTTTGAATTGTGATCTTTTTTTTTTTATCACTGGCATGCAGAACATGCCCAAGGCCCACAGCTCACACTGCAATCTCTACGGCGTAAACACTTGACAATTTATTTTGATGCTTGCTAGGGAAGACAGAGTGCATCCCCAGTTCAGGAAGGAGTGAAGAATACCCACAGAGAAGCTATTTTACAATGCTGCATTAATGTTTGAGGAATTCGGCAACATTGTAGAAGGCAATGGGACAAGCTGTACCGAAGGAAGCCAAACAACATAAACTGCTGAGTTGTTTTTGAGGGGGATTATTTTCAGAGACTGTGTAGTCTTTAATTGTTAACACGTCGCATTGCCCCATGGAGACGTTGCGTTTTGTCATTTTGTCACCTTATTTGAGTCATCTGGCCTAACGAGAGTCAGCTGGGAAATTCTTGAAACTCAAAAGACAACATTTACTCTGCTGCAAACGGTGATAAATGAAATCAAAAACATTAGTTTTATGATTATTGATGACAAGAATGTGTCCAAGTTCCGCTGGGGATGAGAGAGGATGATCCAAAAATGAAACATGGGTACCAGAACCTACAGTAATCGTAAAAGCCTAGTTAAAGGTGGAGGAGCACCCCAACAGCCAAAGAGCAAAATATTTGCCCGCAGCTAAACTATCCAGACCATCAGCTCTCTCTTCTGATCTCGGAAGCTGAGAGTTAGAACTTGGTAGACGTCTCCCTGGGAATACCAAGTGCTGTAAGATATGGGTTTGTCCCCCAGTGCAGTCACATGTTGAAGTGTCCTTGCAAGAGACACTAAACTCTCCTTTGTCTCAATGCTTTTTTTATGTGTGAATGAAGGAACAGAAAGTCTTAAATAAATAAAAAATAATGTTTTTTTTTTTTCCTGAAACAAATGGATTTGATATAAAACAATTGGAGAGAGTAGATACCTTTCTAACCATTTTTTAATGAAAAAGTAACAAACATAGAAGAACTTAAGATTACTGATTAAAGACAGTTATTACTAGGCATAAAATTTATTGAGTTTTATTTGTATCTGAATGTGAAATTAACAATTTTGTCATCAATGCAGACACAAAATCAAACCCCCCAAAAAAATATTGAAGGTTTTGTTTAGGACAAAAAAACAAAACAAAACAAAAAACTCTAGGTTGAGAAGTAAACTAATGTTAGTGGGAATGACTTTGGGTCTTTTGGTTCCATTGTAACATTATGATGAGAACAAACCAAAATGGGAACACTAAGATATTCATAGGCTTTTTTTTTACTCATACCACAAAGCACAAACTTAATAAACAATGTGGTCTGTAAGATTTGATTCCAGCAAATTAAGCACCTAAAATTAGCATTCAGTTTTGCTGTTTTCTCATCTAATATCTAAAGATTTAAAAGACATGACGATTTTCAGACATGACCTCCAACCAGAAGGAATTACCTGCAGTGGAAAGTCCTTGGAGCCACAATGGAGACTCACATTAAGATGCTTAATTAACGTACAAGTGATCTGAGATAAAACTACAACCAAAGAAAAGAACATGTTGTGATGTACAGAAAGGGAGCGTTGTTTCCATTTTAACAGCTGTATCTGAATGCCCTCATAAAACTGGCCCAGACTTTAGAAAGAGCCAAACAGGACAGAATATTGGTGATATTGGGGGGACCTAGAAAAAGGAGTTTGATTATTTTACTGGATATTTCCCCAAAGAAGTTTAACTCCATGCAAATTGTTTAAATATGCTGGATATCAGAACCCTTGGATTCAAAGATATTATGTCACAAAACCAAGTTTTGGTGTTTGATATGAAGCATTGTTTAAGTTGGCATCTCAAACTAACAAAGTACTGACACAGAAACATGCAGGTCAATGAAAGGCTGAGAGGAACAGCTCACCTGTAGCTCGACTGGAGCTCATTCCTGTACGAGCCGGACTGACATTTATGAGATTTTTACTCTATTCTGACTGAAGAATAATTGGATATACTCTCTGTGCCAAACTATAACCTCTTCTACTCTACTAAAAATTGAGTAGTTATCTTGTGTTTGATCTTACTGAAAATAGGGACCGTTACCCTTTTCTAAAACCACTTAAATTCATTTACAGCTATTTAGGTGGGAAAGGGGTTTTGACATAAACTGTAATAAAAAGGGTGGAACAGAGAGAAATATCAAGAATACAATGTAGAACCACTGTAGATGAGTGGGAAGAAATTGGCCAAGGAAGAGCATATTTTTGGAAAAGAAAAAACTCACATATTTACAAGAATATATTTAGATATTTACAAAAGCATATTATTTCTATAAATCCTTTCTTTCTTACACATTTCGGATTTTGCATTCTCAAGAAATATATGCCTTTATCATGGAACGCTGTAAAATTTTTCCTGCAAATTTACAACTTTTCAACATCAGAAAATGTCCAAGTTTTTTTGCAAAGATGTGAAATAGAATAATTTCTGGGGGTCTTTTGTTGTTGTTGTTGTTGTTGTTGTTGTTGTTGTTGTTGTTGTTGTTTATCTGTAATGGCCTTAATACTCCGCCACAAAAGAAAGACTGAATTGACAAATGAAGGATCAAAATCAAATTGAATCATTAGGTGAAATAAAAATTATAAAATTGTGTATTATTTACATTATTTTATAATCGTATTTTTGAAAAAGTAAGACAGTATTTTTATTTTATTAGGGCATCTAAGAGTGTTAGTTTATCTCTGAGATTTTCAGTATTGCTTACTGAAAAGGTTCTGTGAAACTATAGGACTCATCTTTTATGATCAGATTAAGTCTTGCTTTTTCCAATAGTCATTTGCTGACGTATTTATTTAGTGTTTAAGAATAAAAATTCTGTTTCACCTTGAGCTTTCCTTTTATAAATAGTCTCATAACTTCACTCATAATCGCTTATACCTAAATGAATCTACTTTGAATGGTACATTTTTGTGAAAAAAAGAACAATTGACTGTAACTTATGTAACAAAGGGGTCTCCTATTTCCTTCTTAAAGGACAAAGCCCCACACAGACACACAGAGACTAAAACACTAATTAATTTCAGATATTAAAGGTTTCTATCCCTGCTAATAAAACACAGAGGTCAGCAGTTTAGCAACTAAAGTTTTTGATCAGTCAAAATTCTAATTTACAAATCTATGAAAAGAGTAAAGGGGCTGTGTATTGTGGAATGAATAAACAGGCGGCAGAACAGAGGAGTCCAACAATGGACAATTAAAAAATCAAAAGCGTAAATACTGACGAACCAGATGAATTAATCAGAGCAAATGTGGTACATCTGTGGCAGGAGGATGCAGCGAAACTGAGGGAGGAGAATCATTATCGCAAAGGGATGTAAACTAAGATCCGAGCATCTTCAAACGAGAAAAGAACAAAAAGGGCTGACTGTAATCCAAGAAAAATAAATCCAAATATACAAGGAACAAAAAGCAAGAACAAACAAAGAAACAAAACAAAGAAATGACCTAATGTGGTAACACCTTCGTAACAATAATAAACACAGAAATAAACTGAACTAAATTTGTTCTCTTTCTAAGACTGACTAAAATATATTGTTCACACTGAAATCAGGTGCATTCTCACCATGCGAAAATTTTACTAATTTAAACGTCTCAGTGTAGATGCAAATAAAAATAAAACCAGTGTGAAACATGTGTATTCCAATATATTCCAAGTGTGAAACATGACAAAACATGACAAATTGACTGCGTAAATTATCTCATTTCTTTTTCAAAAGGGATACTTTTCTTTACACAAGTACTTAAAATTTAGCTTGACGTTCACTGATTCCTACTGAAAGCACCTAAAAACATCTCCCAATTTTGCTATCAAACTTTACAAGGGCTAATATATTTACTAACCTTGTTCTGATTTGTGCAATTGTCACCTGAAACACAATAAAATGTGCAGATCCCAGATTCTATTTTCAGGAGAAAGTTAATTAACACTTGGAGACCAGAGTTTGACAGAAAGGTGTTGTATACCGCATGGAATAAGGACTATTTTTTTTTGTCTAAATCTTTCCTCCAGAATCAAGTGATTTGATTTGAAACATAGCAAAATAAAAATTCGCCTAAAACCTGGCAAGGCCTTTGAATAAAATAGTTTTTGTTGCTGTTGTTGTTAATTTGACCTATGGACTGCAATGGCCAGGGAAGAAAAGTGATTTTGTGTAAGACTCTTTAATGTGAAATCAAGCAAGTTAATCATAATAAAAATATATATTATTTTGTTGCGCATCACATCAATCAAGTTTTATTTTCTGGCCCTGCAGACAACTAGCTTCTGTCTTAAGAAGGTTCATGCACGACTGATTCAATGGACCTCTCCATGAACGGCTCTGACGGTTACTCTTCAAGAAGTAACCCTGAGAAAAACAGACAATTTCGTCTGTAAAGATCACAAGAATTGTCTCTTGGACCTAAAATAGTGTGTGCAGATTTGACCGGGGAGGAGACAGCCCGTTAGGGTCCCGTGGGCTTTCAGTCTGGATGCTACACACACAACAGAGATGAGATTCTGTGAAGACATATTCCAAAGCAATACGCTTTTCATGCTTGCAGAGAGGCATGGTTAAAGTAGCACTTCTTACAAATAATGGCAGCTTTATAGATTTTGTTTTAACGCCTGTCTGATTCCATGTCAAATACCTGTTCCCAGTGGCATGCAGGAGGAGGTGTTTATAGCTGCTGTGTCTGGAGGGTGGCCAGGCAGAGCAAAAATGTCAATATTTTTTTGTGTTTTGCTCAGAGTGGGAGAGCTAGTTGAGAAACCGAAGAAGTTTCCCGTGCAGCCTACCCCTCAGCTGTAGCTACCCTTGTCGAAAGAGGAATCTCAGAAAATGTTGAGCTGCCTGAAAGAAAAAAAAATAGCATTTAGTGACATTTAAAGATGATATTGCTGCTGATTACAATGACACAATGCCCAGGGGGGGCGATTTCTATCAGACATGGAGAAGATGCCATATTGAAGATCATGTCGTGTATCACACGCAGCTGGGAGTGGAGATTCTTACAGATAAAAGTCACGTACTTCCACAGGCATTCCTGGTGTAGTGCCACAGAAATCCCTGCATGAACCCATCTGTTTACTTCTGAGCTTTGACACGAGAAAGACGAGCGGCGCGCAAACGATTTCGGATTTGATGATGGAGGGAAAAATTATCTTGCTGTTGATTTAACAACGTAAAATCCTTTTGCCTGAAGATCAATAAATCACTGCCAGTAAATGTCGAACAGTGGAAAAGTGAGAAATGCTTTTCAAATGATTCATTTGCATTTTCATTGAGTGTTGTTGTTTTCCGAAGCGTTCTGTGCTCCTCCCTGGAAAGGTCAATGGGAAACGGTTGGTGTCTGTTTTATCTGCTGGAGCCAACTCTCAAGTTCAGCGAAGTAGGAAATAAGATTATCTTTACAGAAGCTTGTGTGAGAATCTGGCCTTTGAATCTTATTCAGTGGAGTATTAATGTCTCAGAGGCTGGAAGCAGCCCAGACTGCTATTAAAATATCTGAAGTCAAGAGTGGGATTTCTTTTTTTTTTTTTTTTTTGCAGAGCTTCTCTTGCTTAATGGAAATTGGGAATCTTTCCTTTTACATTAGTTGATTTGAGCATTTAATAGATTCTTTTAAGGATATTTTTGTTGTTGTTATATCTTTGGTAACACTGAAGCATATTGCTCTGAGGCGAAACAACTCATTAACTTCCCAGATGCAAACCTGAGGTGCTATATGTGAGAACTCAGGTGAAAAACAGACTGAAAAAGAGAAAACAGTCCACCGGCGTAAAGCATGCCTTTTTTTTTCTGTGATGTTTTTGACTTTGATTAAAAGCTGGAAAAACAAATGCCTTTTGCACTCATTATTTCCTCAGTCTGAGTGACATTTACTTGAAGCTGCTCTATTAGATGCTTGCATTAAATCAAATGTCATTGCATGCACATTATCAACATCTTGCAAAAAAAAAAAAAGTAGCTACAGTTCTGAAGACTCAGGCTAAAATAATAGAGTTAACATGTAGATATTTCGACATAAGTGGCCATACTTTTAGCCCAAACTGCTGATGGCAGTCTCCAGAGAGAGCAGATGCGGTTGCCTTCTGGCTCTTGGCTGCACCGTTCCAATCCAGTAAGTGTCTCATGAGATTTGCTATTGTAACAATCTGCGCTCACATGTGAAGTCCAGGTGAAGAAAAGCACAAGTACAATAGCTGGCCTCTCTATACGCTCCCTTAAAAATGTAATCAGCAGTCCACAGTTATCAGCGTAGAATGCACAGGTGTGCTAACAACTGAGATGAAATGTTCTCCTTTTTTGTATGTGCAACTTGTAAGTCTTTTTTTTCTTTTTTTTTTCTTAAATCATGCTCTGATGAAGCACTGGGAGGGGAGGCTACAGCGTCCTGAGGGATTTCAAAATGAAATCTAAAATCTTGCAAGAAGACATTTTCTCCCCAAAGTCACAGTCAATCATTTCCAGAGGCTTTATTGTATCCACCTTGGTTCATGTGCTTGACATGGCACATTGAAGTCACACTGGCTCAATCATATCATGCATCAGGACAAAGTTGTGGCTGCTGATGTAATTGAAATTGTCAGTCTTCTTCCTGTAAGTCGTCTCCAGAGTTTTTCCCCTCCAAACATTTACATCAACGCCTGAACGACAACGTACATAACAATTCACCCCTGTTCCAGAAATGACAATGTGTTAAATGCGCTGAAAGACCAGCTGAAAAGAACTTGGAATTACATGGGGAATTTAGCGTTAGTTCTTCTGTTTCTTTTATTTGTGTATCTGCTGTTTTCTCAAACCTCCAATCGGTCGTGGCAGATGGCTGCTTTTACTGAGTCGGGCTGAGGGCTTCTGCCTGCTGAAAGAGAGTTTTTCCTCTCCACTGTTGATACATCCATGCTTGGTATGAGAGATTGTGTAAAGTCAACAACGCAATCGATTGTCTACTGTCACTACAAGCTCGTCCAGGAGGAGTGAATGATGCTGGATTTCCTTATGCTTCTTACAGCTAATTTGAATAATAAACTGAGTTTATCGCACTCTTTTGCAGCCAGGATCACTTGCAATGCATTTGTAGTTAAACTGAAATGATTTCTTTCTTGTAAAGTGCCTTGAGACGACATTTGTTGTGAAAAGGCGTTTTTGTTAAATAGCTAAATTGAATTGTAGCACCAAAGTCTGCAGGAAGAGGCAACAGGCACAGAAAGTTTCCACAGTCAGTGATGATTTGTGTTGCCATGTCTGGTGCTGTTGCTGGTCCACTGTGTTTTAATAAATCCAAAGTCAGCGCAGCGATCTATCACAATGTCTTAGAGCACTTCATGCTTCCCTCTGCTAAAAAGCTTTGTGGAGATTTTTATTTTATTTTCCACCAAGACCTGGCTCCTACCCATACTGTCAAAAGCACCAATACCTGGTTAAATGACCACATTATGACTGAACTTGATTGACCCACAAATCTCCCCAGAGAATCTATGAAGTAATGAG
Source organism: Poecilia formosa (assembly GCF_000485575.1). Classification (NCBI taxonomy): domain Eukaryota; kingdom Metazoa; phylum Chordata; class Actinopteri; order Cyprinodontiformes; family Poeciliidae; genus Poecilia; species Poecilia formosa. The sequence continues at coordinate 653,081 of NW_006800059.1, read as the reverse complement.
TGCATATACTGTTAAGAACATAGATATTCTTTCAGTAACCTAACATTTCTGTGTCTAAAATCATATTTATTGGTATTACTGAGAAAGTGAATTTGGGGATTTTGTTATCAGCAACCCTATTCAAAATGATGGAAATTAATAAATGAATATATATCATTTTGTGTATGAAAATATAATATATGGGTTCTACTTTTCGGATGAAGTCTATGATAATATTCTTATTTATTAAGATTAACCCGTCGCTTAGTGCTTTTGAAACTTGCCCTTTGTGCTAATCTGTGTGATATTTGCTTGCTGGTGGAACAACTGCAAGAAAAGACACATCTGATCTGCTCTCCTGTGCAACCTCCTGAAAGGGATTTTCAGCAAAAACCCTCAGTGTAACCTTGTGACAAGGTCAGAGTGTCTCCTGCAACCTTTTGTGGGAAGCACTCAGCACAACAAATGGACCCTAAACTGTTTGATACCTGCTGTTTGCACTCTAAAAGCAGCTCACTGAAGTTGATTATGGATTCCTGCCCTGGCACTCTCCATCCCAGAGTATTTGTTCTGGGCCACTGCTGACTGAATATGACTTGAACAGCTGGAATAACCTCACCGGCAGCAGTTGGCTTAAAAAAGAAACCCTTTTTGTGAAGGCAGTAGAATTCGGTTTTGGACATGCAACACAAAAAGAGTTTTATTCATGAGTCTTACTCAAATAAAGTTTAAATTATTGGTGGTGTTGGAACTTTTTGGAGTCTTCCTTCCTTTCCAATTTACTCCTCTGCTTCAGCCCCATCTCACATCACAGTGTGTAATAACTGCGTGGTCAGAGTGGTTGTTTTACAGCTAAAAAAATAAATAAATACAAAGCCAAATTACTCTCAGCCGGTAATGTTTTTGTGTTATATTATTTCCTGGTATCAAGGAATTGAAAAGGTTTTCTGGAAAAGTGTAGATTACTCTGAAACAGTCTGAACGCAATCATGGATGTGTTTTTCACTTAAACAATTATCTTTGTTGCATAAATGTGACAGGACTAAAAACGCAAGTGGAAATCTAGCTCAGGTAAAGGGCAATATGGTTTTCACAATTTTTTAGGTGCCGGTCGGTTTGCTTTGATGCCATTTTGTGCTTTTGCAGTTTTAGTCATTTAATGGTCAAAGCTCCTGAGAAAGAAACAGAATCAATAGAAGCTTTCTGTAAGACTGTCTGCATCACTGCAACACAGTGTAAATCTTTTGTACACTCTGAAACAAAGTGCCAGGAATCTAAGTATAGTCTATTTTAAGTGATGTGGTTATATGACTCCAATGAATGTCAGCTACCATCAGAAGGTGGTTCATAGCTTTATTCATTTTATTATTTATATTGACTTAATTTGACCTCTGGACTCAAATGCACAATAACTGGAAAGTGGGCAGGATGCAGAACCTTTAGAAGATAAAAAAGGACATTTTAACATATTATTTGTCTTTATCCCAAAACTCATCAAATCAAATTTCCCATTTTACTGGATTCATTTTTTATTTCAATTAAATAATCTGTGAATGAACCAACATTCATAATACTAAAGAAAGACATATTCTAAGTGTATAGTGGATCCATATAGGAAGCGACTGAACATTTAACATTTCTTTAGGATTTTTTTCCTTCCTTTGTGATTTGCCTTCGGTCTCACTAAGAGAAATTCTATGTCTACCACGAAAAAAGCATTAATTCTTTGTTGGAAATACTTCTAGGACAGTTTTTTTGTAACATTTTCTTTTAATGCAGCATTGCTAAGCTCATGGTCATTTCACACATTTCTGTGAGATTTTCTGTGAGATTTTCTGTGAGATTGTGTTAACTCAAAGGTTAACAAGAAGGTTCTGGATTCGATTCCCGGCCCCAGTCTTTCTGCATGGAGTTTGCATGTTCTCCCTGTGCATGCGTGGGTTTTCTCCGGGTACTCCGGTTTCCTCCCATAGTCCAAAAACATGACTGTCAGGTTAATTGGCCTCTCCAAATTGCCCCTGGGTGTGAGTGTGTGTGCATGGTTGTTTGTCTCTGTGTTGACCTGCGACAGGTGACCTGGTGACCTGTCCAGGGTGAACCCCGCCTCTCGCCCGGAACGATAGCTGGAGACGGGCACCAGTACCTCCTGACCCCACTGAGGGACAAGGGTGTAAAGAAAATGGATGGATGTGAAAATTTTATTATTTAAGGCAGCATGTATGAATGATGAAGACATTAAAAAAAAAGAAAGAAAGAAATCGGCATGACTATTGCAAATTAGAGATTGTTATGTACAAAAATAAACTCTCATTTTGCACTTCTGTGTAAAATAAAATTAAATTTCACAGTTTGGAAATTTAATTTTACACGCAAAAGAATTATTAGGAAAAAAAATTCTGCCTAAACTATTAAACTGGGCTTTATTTCACTATTACTGTGCTCACAATTTTTCCCGCACCTCCACAAGCATAATAGGAAAATAGCTAATATGAAAACTGAAATTGTATCCTTTCCTGTGTAAAGAGAGATGATTGCATATCAAGTTGGCTGTTTGAAGTACCTCCGGTGTGTGACTCCTGTGTGGTGGGAGAGGAAGCATTTTTCTTCCAACCAATGGAAGAGTGAGTCAGCTTTATGACTATGGGGAGCAGAGGGTGGCCTTTATTTCCCTGAGAAGAGTCATTATTATTGCCCTGCAAATTTATGGCTTGCTTCTGGAGAGAACCTACCAGCAAGAGTGCCTGTCATTTTTCTCACTATCTTATGCATTATTGATAAGTCCATGGTCCTATCATCCATTGTGTGGTATTGCCATAACTCAGGAGCACAAAACAACTTATACAGTATACTGTGAATATGAGGAGTGTGTCCCTCTTTTTTCTCTCTCTCTCTGCACTTTATGTTAGATTATTTCCAGAGGACTTTTAAATACGATAATAGAATATTACCCTGAACACGCTAAACTTTTCATCCAAGTTGGAGAAGTTGAGGAGTATCAGTGTTGCTTTCGTTTGTAATTTGCAACTGAGGAAACATGTTCTACGCTCACTTGTTTTGCTTTTTCTTCAGAAGTTTTCAAAAGTTTAGAAGAGATTCGCTGATCAGTCTTTTACAGGCCAACGCCAGTTTCTGTTTTTCTTCTGAGGCCCTACTTTCTCATGCCAGCTTTGTCCAATTTTCTTTCCAAGGACAAAAGCCCAGATTGTGTAATCTTTGTTTGAAATTGAGAGGGAAGTGTAACAAAAACAGTGTCATTCTGTGATTGAAGAATTACTTTCCAATTCATCAGAGAAAGATGGGATTACATGATTATCCTCACTAATGCAGCCGAGGATGATCCAATCAACATGTTTCATGGAGTAGATTTAAAGTAACCAGTTTTGACCACTGCGCTCTATTATAAACCACAAATCTCAACAATAGTAAAAATTAATCAGCTGAAAAATCCACCAAATCTTATAGAAAATAAAAGATCAAATCCATTTAATCCAGTTGAAAGTCTAAACATTTTAGTATCACCAGAGCAACCTGATCTTTTCTAGAGACCCATCTACAAATAAGCATATTCAGAGGTAGATGATCAGATGGTCTTAGAGCTATAGTTCCAGATTTCAGAATCAAAATCCAGTTTGGAAAAGTTAGCACAGATATTAAATTGTCCCTTTTTTTTCGGGTATTAGCCAAAAGTCTGGCAATAGAAACAACCAGTATGAGTGCACCGCATATGGGACAGCAGATGCTGACCAATTTGAAAACAAACAGAGTTACAATAATCTAATCTGGATGTAATCTGTTGGGGGGGATTTACTCTTAGAAACATCTGAGTTGCAGTGATCAGCTACAACTCATTTAGTCGATGCTGATAAAATCTTCACTGTTAATCAAAATGAAACTGGAGAACACATACTAATGTTATGCTTTTTAATGTTTTGCATAATTTATCCACCGTAACAAAATATGTAAGTACACCGTAACAAGTGATAACACTGAAAATTAACTCTGATATGTGTTAAATTCAATAATGGTTGTTTTTTAAAAGAATGCAATGTGCATTTAATACCAGTTAAAAATGGCAATTGCTATTTTTTTCTCAGAAGCACTTTACAAGTTAATAATTAATAGTGTTTTAGTTCTTGATGTTTCTTATATGACAATATAAAGTTTAATTTTTGCAGAAAATGGGAAATGTTTCTTGTAGTTTTTGGAAAATAGGAGTTTGAAATGAGATGCTAATCCAGGTTACAATGTATCCCAGAACCACAAAGCAGAGAAAACAAACAGTGATTGAACAGAAAACACCTAATAACAAAATGAAGATGATGTAACTGATTTGTATTGAGAGAGAAAAGAACAAGACATCAGGTCTCAATGTGTATAAACCTGTGTACCGTCTGCATCACAGTGGGATCCTCTTCTATTATCAGATTAGGATACATGATTGTTAGTTGTATAATCTGCTCTTTATAATTAGGATAATTAGGCCAACATGTAGTTAAAGAATAATTCAGATCATCCACTTTCAGCTTTGAATGCATTCCCTTTGCTCTGCCCTTCACCTGTCTTAGCTCAGTCTATCGTTTGTTGACAGAGAAAAAGAACATCTGCTGCTCAGACGCCCTTCATTTTCCTCTCAAATTGCCAACAAAATTGTTATTTTGAGAGATTCGGAAGCACACACTGTGTAGCTGTGTGCAGATGTGTAATTATAAGCAACACAATTGCTACACAAGCTGAACAAGTTAATCAGGGATGTTTTATTTGGCACCTCCCACATATGCTGCCTCTTACTTTGTCTCAAAGCTCCTCTCACTGAAGGACCCTTCAGACCAGCAGCAATCATCCTGTTTAGATAGCTGAGAGAGCTGCGTTGCCAAAAAAATAAATAAATAAAATGTATAATGCTGCATGTATTTCCAGTCATGATCTTCATTCTGTGGTGATGAGGTTGATGTCAGGAGTTTAGAGTAGATTTTGTTTATTTTGCTGTCTATACGAGCTATACAAGTGTTAGTCTACCTAAAACAAAAGACTGTTTTACTGTAAACATTTGCTTTCACTATCTCTGAAATGTGGAATTGCTTGGGATGGCTATTTTGTCCAAATTAAGTGTCTTCTTACAAAAGATGTTTTGTAAGAAATGGCGTTTAAAGAGTGGTTTTGCTATCATTTACAGGACAATGATGTTATTTTGGAATACAATGAGTTTATTTATTTCTGTTATAATTAGACAGCACACACACTCAAACGTCTTCTTCACACCTGATTTCACCAACGGATCACATCCTGTCTCTTCAGACTTTGTTGAATTTAACATTATCATAACAAAGGATTCAATGGCTAAGAAGTTCCCCAAAGGCTTACACAAAATGTTCTATTTAGGTCCGTCCCTGTGTCTTGCAAAAGTATCCATTCCTTTAGAATTTTCTTAAATTATACCCACATACTCTAGTGTTTTTTTTTCTATTAAGATATTAGATAAATAATCTGAAGTATGAGGAAACAGATAGTTGCTTTTTTTTACTTTTTGTTTGTTTTTTTGTTTTACAAATAAAACTATGCAAAGAACTTTAAAGTTGCATAGCATCAAAATCAGAGTTAAATTCAATTTAGTTTTTTTTTTTTTTAAAGCCTAATTGTTGGACTGTTTATCTGTGTATGTTTGGAAAGAATAGCAAGGCAGACTTTTCATATATATTCTTGAGTTATTTTTGTGATGGTCGAGTCCACAGTTGGGCACATTCATATTCAATCAAACACATTTTCATTGTGTAAGACTATCACCTTAGAATTATGTGAAAACGGATCGCCCAATCCAAAGAACGGCTTCTCTGTGAAGCACAAACTAAAGGAGAGGATGAGAAAGTGAAGGTGTATGTTTTATTATTTTAGAGGGCTTGACCCTTTTTACAGGATTACAAAAGTGATACTATTTACATTATTTACAAAGTATTCAAAGCCTTTATTGAATTTTGTATTAAAACATTAAATGTCCATATATTTGATCAACATTATGTAACAGACCAACACACCAAAAATATTGTTTCTTTAATTATTATTTTGGTGTTTATCTATTACTAAATGTTTGTTTTTAACAAGTGTCACATTCATCAGAACTATAAAAAGTGAAGTTATGTTTATATTGGTTGGACAATGTTTTATTATATCTCTGTGGGTTTCAAACTGCAGCTTCTACAGTTTCATTCATTTTTACTCTGTATATGTAAAATACAGAATATATCAAAGATAGCGTTTCATCATTTCCCACATAAGATGAAAAAAAAGCATAATTTCCTGTGGGGATGACGGTGTTTGAACAAAAGCAATCCACCTGGTCTTTTCCGACGCCAGAAGTGCAACGCGACTTTTGTGACGAGTCCCAGAGCCAAAAACAGTAAATTTAGTGTTCTTTGCTCATGGCTGACATTTAAGAGTTAGTAAAAGTGGAACTGGGTGAGAAAATAATGGTGGACAGCGAGGCAGCTGTTCACTCTAACTAGCATCGTTTGAGGGTAAGAAACAGATAAAAAGGTTGGACTGCAGGCAGTTTGTTTGAGGTAGTGCTTTTGTGTGAGAGGAACGATGTTTTCTATGCGCCTTCACAACTGAGCTGCAGTCAGCTGAAGAGAAAGAAAATTAGCTTTAACCTTGATTTGATTGAGACTTTAAGTGTGAGAATCATTGTTTGGGCTGTGTGTTGTGATGAATACATTATAATACTTTGGAGGCTGCACTGTTTGCGATTCTGTTGCCCTTCTTATTTCAATTGTCAACATATAAAGCTGAGCTGTTAACAGAAACTCAGAAAACTTGTGCTAAAAATACTTTGATCATGGCTGTAATATTTTTAGACTTTACTAAAAATAAATTCAGGCATTAATTAATATCAGTATATTAATCTAAATCAACTTGATTAACATTTGGAGTTCCACAAATGTATTTTATTTAGTCCCATTCACGGTGGGCACACTTATTCTAATGCACTAATTATGGAGACAATGCTTTGCACATTTAGCTTCGCCCTAAATTGATTTTACTGGATAAATTATAAAATGCCAACTTATTTTTTTTACCCCATGAAGGACTGGTGACCTTTCCCAGCCTCTCGCCCTTTGACCTCTGCAGTTTGGCCGTTTTGTAAACTTTTAGTTGAATAAAGTTTGACATTTTTGTTGAAGTTTTGGTTATCGCCGCTTAATAATTATTCAAGTAGTTAGACATTTATGTTCATGCTCTTATTTTGAAGTGGGTAAAGAGTTTATTCTGCAGTTCTGTTTTGTATCCTCACATTCTCCTCCCATGATGCACTGCCACAAATGACATTTATTGTGTACCCCAAATGCACTGCTGTTGAACTACAGGGGGTAGTACTACACAGTTTAAATTTACTGATGTCATTATATCAACAACTATAAAACTGAAACCATGAATGAGAGATCTTTTCCAAAGAATCACTTGATGAAGTGCCACCAGACATGTAGGTGTGCAATAACAAATAGAACATATTGAGGTTGGTATACTACAAAAACAAAGTGTATTTTTAACTTTGTTACAGTAAGAGGAATGACAGTGGAACGAATCCGTCTTGTAGGCTTTAAGGAGGCTGCTGTCTCTATCTCGGTTGTTGTCCTTAGGCAAGACACTTCACCTGTCTTGCTTGTTGGTGTTGGTTAGAGGGCCTGGTGGTGCTGGTGCACGGCAGCCTCGTTTCTGTCCCACTGCCCCCAGGGCAGCTGTGGCTAAAATGGAGCTCACCACCATGAGCATGTGAACGTGTGCATGGATGACTGAATGCAGTAAAGCACTTTGTGCTCTTTTGGACTAGATAAAACCTTATACAAGTGCAGGTCATTTACTGTTTACAGTCAACATGGTTGTAACACTTAGTATTAGCTTCTGCTAAATACTATGCAGGTATAGCGCTTAGCATAGAAAATGTGTATGGTCAGAGCTTTAGGGTTAGCATTACTAACGTTTTAGTTAGTGAAGCTCAACACTAGTTCCACATATCACACATTTTTCAATACGTCAGTTTTGTTTGCACATCATTAACTGGGTCTATCTTGACACATGCTATATGCTGAATTGTCAAAGAGTCATATCAAAACAGAGAATGAACATGCAAACAGTAACTAAGCACTTCAGCAGACTACATGTTAACCCTTTAAACAAAAATACAATATTCACATTCCAGGTGATGTGCTGTTGGAACATTAAAGTAACTTTTGTATTTGTGTTGAGCCATGAAAGGATGGCAGATATTGGCTGTCCTGAAGAAACTTCCGCCCAAACAAAATGTCTGTTGCTTTCGAGAAAAGGAAGAGGAATAAAAGTGGTTGCATCATATGGACCATCACCAGGAATGATTTGTAAAGGGATGGGATTTTATGTGCTATTTTACTGCACTCTAAAGATACCAAATTTACAAGACGATGCATGGGATTGATTTTCAGAGATAAAATATCGTTCATATCAGTACTGGCGATCTATTCTTAAATGACTGGGATTGGTGTCAGAGACAAAACATTTCAATAGGTGCATGTTTTATAAATATTTTCTATTATTTTGTTGGGTATGTTTAGTTCATGGCATTTTTTCATATTTCAAATTGTAAAATCATTGCTAATGTGGTGCAAAGGTACAAAAGAAATTGCTTTTCAATTTGAAACTGGAGATATTTAATCATTATTGAAACCTGTTTTGTCTTGATTTCCCTATAAATAATCCCCATATCAATCATAGAAAGACACTTAAAGGGTTGTTCGCATCAGGGTAATTGTTTACTGGACAAAAACCTTTGACAGAACCTTTTAGAAATCTCACTAGCTACAGTCTTAGCTCTGAGTTTCCACCTAAGTTACAGTTCAAAAGACTTAGCTGAAGTAATTGTACGCAAAAACAAAAGGTAACCTTGTTAATACATATTGTACCCTGCTTGCAAAGGCATCCTGTGGTAATTTCCTCCTGAGCGAGCCAAGAAGGTCTCAGTTAAAGACACTTTATTGACTTGTCCATATGGTTTATAGGTTTCCAAATCGTTCCACGTCTCTGCAGAAAAAGAATGGGAATTTAATCACACAGCTCTGGCTTAAAGAAGCAGCTGTGACAGTCAAAACCCCATGATGTCAGCCAGACTGTCCTTGAAGCACAAAGACTTTCTGAAAACATTCATTCACTTCAGCTGATGCAGCACCCATTCACAGCCACAAAGGCGAGTATCCTGTAAACTCTTCCAGCGCAGACAAGCGTCAATAAAATAACATAAAACACTTTAGTTATCAGAATAAGTTAGACATTGTTTCCTGCGTCTCCAAAGAAAGCTGCAGTCTCTGTCCCTGCTTCTCTCTTTGACATTTTCAATTTGAAGTAATGGTACACTTAATTTGTCGTGGTGCTAGCCAGAAATGGGTAAATGACGCAGCTCGGTTACGGAATCCAAGTGTAACAAGGATCCTAGAGTGTAATTATCCAGATGTGGTGAATGAATCAGGTACTGTATGCGGGTTTGCGGCTGATTTGCACCATCATGTTTCATCCTGCTTTTCATTTTGAGCCACGGACAAGCTGCTACGCTTCACTTGCTCTTATAATTATTTCTGCTCTTCTCCCTTTCTATGCCTAGTCTCTCTCTCATGCCTGCAGTCTGAGCCCATGCCTGGTGTCGATCCTTTGGGACTTGCCTCTGGAATGCCTATTACGGGATTCTGCAGAGGGGAGATTGGGAACGATCTTAAATTCAATAGAATTGTTTCAAATCACGGCTGAGGAATTCAATTAAATCTTACAATGATATCTCTTGGTTCAGATTGGTCACTCAAGTGTTTCACCCTGATAGACTGATAACACAGGCCACTTACTTGTCAGCATCCAAATGCTATAGATTATATCTGAGTGCGCAAAGTGTAAACACCGCAGTCTGTCCTTCCCTCAGTCATTCAACAAAATTTGCTTATGTAGCATTGTAATTCAGAGTAAAATCCAGAGGAGAGATTATAATCCGCATGAAAATCCTTGTGTTCTTCCTGTAAAACACACAAAACAACATTGCTGTCCCCAGACATGAAAGCTTTAGTGGTTGTCTGTGTTCAACAGATAAAGAGGAACAATTGTTCTAATAAGCTGTTGAGTCCCCAAAAACCCGTCTTTCGGCATGCACATTTGTTCTCACAAAGGCTAAATGTATTTTGAGTGGCAGATTAAGGATATTGGTCAGAGACTTTGCATTGTCGACTCTGAAAAGTGGGCTAAATGTGTGTTTGCGTGATAATTCGCGCATTCTTCGGCTTGACAGCAGACAAAAAGAACAGCTCTGGTCCTGGTTTTGGGAAATGTGTTTTACAGATTGTTAATTATGGGTAACTATAATCTCATTAAGTCCTTTTTCTTTGCGTCTCAATTTCCTTTCCAAACATTTGCCATGATTGAGAGTTTGGGGGCTTAAGGTCTTCTTTTGTCTGCATTCCAGATATGGCTGTCTCTATATGAGCCATAATGTGTCCCATTTGTATCCCTTTGGGAAAACTTATGTCCAATAGTAGCAGCTTTGCTAGTCTGAATGAATGCCTGCACCACCAAATTGGACTTGTCTCTACAAGTAATTTTTTTTCCGAAAATATATTTACCAATTTTCATTTTTAAGAATGAAACACAACACAAAAGCTCCAGTTTACTAAAAAAGAGAGGAAAAAACAACGAAAGTTAGAGGGCTTACATCTTTTCATCATCTTTCATCGTCTACAACTTAATAAAAGCTTGAGACAAGACGGTGTCCTTCAGTATAGTCCTAGAAGGGTTCCACTATGCTGTTAAATATATCAGTCTTAGAATGGACAAATCATTTTAAAAAGTTAAGCAAGATGTAATCTAAAATAAGCTTCCTCTTTCCAAAAACCATAGACGACTTGTTAGAAATCCATTGCAGTAAAATATTCTTCAAAACACAAGAATATTATAGAAACCTACTATAATTGTTTTTAAAGTGTTTGCTCTGTAGACCAAAGAGAAGAGACGTTGGGTCGAGATCAATGTTGGTTTTGATCATTTTCATGATTTCATTTATTTCAAGCATACACTTTGAGATCAAAGAACACTTTACGAAAGCACACAGAGTCTGTGATTTTGAATCGACTTGCATTTAAGTTGCAAAAAGATTTCAGACTGGACGTGGGCTTCTAGCTAAAAAAGCTTGAAACCCATCTGGGTTAGCATGGTGTTGTCATGCACCATGAACCTCTGTTTTATAAATGAGCCTTCCTAAAGTAATAAACTTTGCTTTGATCCATACATCTTTTTCTCTCGCTGATAACCTGGTATCATTTTAAATATACTTCAAATTTGAAGCTTTTGTTTCACTAGTCTGTCTAAATACGAGCCAGAATTTTACCACGTTATTTACTGTAAATTAGATACGTTTATTTTATTTTTTTTTGTTATTTTTTTACACTGTGTAGTCCGACCCTCAGCAGCTTCTTTCATTGGTTGACTGGACTCAGGGTGTCTGGAGACTTGGAGGAGAAACTGCTCCTCTGCATTGAAAGTAGTCAGTTAAAGTGGGGTGAGCATCTCATTAGGATGGCTCCCTTTGGAGGTTTTCCATGAAAATCGCACTGGGAGCAGAACCCGGGACAGACCCAGAATTCCCTTCAGGGACTAAAAATATCTCTTCTGGCAGGAAAACCCTCGATGTGTTGCTCCTGCAACCGTACTCTGGATGAATGGATCAAAATCTTGATGACATGTCAAAATCTTAGTAAACTGAACTCAACAAAGGTGTTACCATGTCAATTTTGTAAGAGCGCGAACGAGTTCGCTTGTAGTGACAAACCTACAGAGAATTATCTGCCAAATCTGCAGCTCCCTGCAGCTTTTCAAAACTCCACTGCTGAGCTTGAGCACCTTGTTCAGCTGCCCGTTCTGCATCTTTTATGTTCTGTTTACTCTCTCTGTTTCATTGTGTACTGCTTTTTGGCCACAGCAGAAGCTGTTTGAAGAAAGGAGGTGAAAGAAAAAAACAAGACCCGCTTCACAAAACCAAGCATCAAACAGACACAGTTAGAGTTTATCTGATGAACACAGTAAAGTGTTTAGTAGATAAAGAGCCAGATATTTCCCTCAGGGAATAGTTTAGACACAAAATAGCAGAAGAAAGTGGGTTAAAATTTCACCCCCTCTTCTTTAGCTCCATAGGAAGACATTGAGCTGCAAATTTATTTGAATGTCTGTGGAGTCCTGGTAAAAGTTTAATAAATGGGCCTTAAAATAAATTATTGGTATATTTATGTAGCATACCTCTATGTAATCATATTTTAAATCACCTCCATTGCTACGTATTTAGATTTTATTGTCTTTATTACAAGGGTATGACCGGTCAAAGTCCAATCCGTTGTCGATTCTCATCAACTCTCAGGGAAAATTTAGAAAATTCAAACTTAATTTTGACAGTATTTAAAAATTAAAAGAGATGAAACAAAAGAAATGTTTAAACTACATCACAGATAACAAATCTACTGGGTGATATATTGGGAATGTGGTTGTTGTGTCATTTAAGTCTGATTGTTTCAGTTGCTGTTCGTACCAAAGTTTTCCTTTCCTTTTCTTTGCTGTTTTGAGTCCTGTTGTAGAGAGATTTTATATGTCTTTGTGTTTTTCATGGCTCTCACCTGCCTGCTAAGCAAATTTATATATGGGTGCAATAATAATAATAAAAAAAAAGCTACTGATACCACTCCTTGGTTTTCCTCATGTTGACCAGGAGGTGGTTTCACTGGTACCAGTCCACAAAGTCCTGAGTCAGTTAAGCACAGTTTGATTGAAATTTAACCTTTTCAAAGTTCATTCCATTTTCTATGAGTTTCCAATGAGTAATCAATAATTTCATATTTGTAAGGATTAAGTGTGTGAAGAGACACAAGTTTAAATTGGCGCTTGGCTAAGCACTCTCTGCTAGATTGGACAAGCATTCATGTGTATTGGTTCCGGTTTGGCTTGTCACCAAGACTGACTGTTTAAGAACTGCAGCAAATTGTCACGTCTCAGGGTCTCTCAGTCTCCATAGCAACCCTTAGATGCTATTTACATGCCAACTGGATGTTTGCAAGTGCTACTCGTGTAGAGTTAAGAGATGCAAAACTCCTGACCTCAAACATTTAAACCCTTCAACATTCTGCTACAAGATGCCTCGATTCAGTAGATTAAATCATCTTTGATTCCTCAAACTGATTGTCTAAAAGTCAATGAAAAAAAACTGTTTTAAAATATTTGAAAGTAGGCTTTGCGTAATTAAAATGCATGTGAAGGTTTTCTGTTTTCTCTTTAGAGTACCTCAGTGCAGTTCTCAGTCCTGAAAGGAACACACTGGCTCCAGACATTGATATTTCTCTCTGGAATGTTATTTATTCTCTGTCCTTTGAAGAATTTTGAAGACAAGGTCTTGAAAAAACTTGTAGAATGTTTTTTTTTTCTCTAATGTCTACGTAATGTAGATTGTGACAAAAACTATTTCTCGAGTGTGCTTTCGAGAGCTGAGTCATTGATGAAGAGTGATGAAGGAGATATGGAGAAAGACACAGAAAGATTGACTGAGCAGTAAGCGAAGGGCAAGACAAGACTTTGTGCCCAGCTGAGCTAACCAAGCCTGGATCAGCTAGGTTAAAATTTGGTCACCATAATTTTCTTTAATCTTTCAAAAACATATTTTTCTTCAATTTTTTCCAGATCTAAATTTCAAAGAGAGGAACCTATGTGCCAGGATGAAAAGAGTCAGTGCTTCCACAGAGAAATAACCTTGAGGCCGGGTCGAATAAATGCTGTACAGAGATTCTCTGCCCACTGAGCTGAGAACCCAGACGTTTAGAACTGCAGGTCAAGGGACCCATTCCGGTTCACAGACAGGTGAAACAACAAGATCCAAGGCTAAGTACAAGGTGTCTCATTAATGTATCCGATTTTTGGCGGGCATTAGAACCTTACAAATCTCTGGTGAATTGTTCACATATTTTAGCCAGCTTTCTCGCAAGTCAAGTCAGACGTTTATACATTTCAAATATTTATGGAAACAGAGTTTTAACTTTACAGAGAAGGAGAAAGACCATATTGGGTTACTTTTATCAACTAAGGAAAACCTGAATAGTTCTACAATTGGTTCTTTTAATGACTAGGTCCAATGCAGTTAGTCAGTTTACCACTGAAGTCTGAATGCCTTCATTGTGAGAATAAGAACATTTTCATGGCATTTTCTTCTCATTCTATTCTTGTATTTTAAAAGTACAAGAAAGCTCTCTTTTTAATTGCTTAAAAATATATATTTTTTTCTTCAGATGGAAAGAAAAGTGTTGAGAGACTTGAGGCTGATAATACACCGATACGTCCCATGCATTGTTAATAGGCTTTTGGAGGGAGACATTCATCCATTAAACTCCACCTTCACTACACTAAAAAAGTGAGTGAGGGTGCCATCATTAAATACAAAAACGTGTGGAGTTTGCTAACGCTACAGGGACTTACTGAAACTGTGTTCTTTGGGCCACTGGCAGGAAGACGAAGCTCTTTGGCAACGAACATGACAGATGGGTTTGGCATATTTGTTGGCCAAAAACAAAAGATGAATATCTGACAAAGTCACTGATGAGCATGGTGGAGGATCCGTAATGCTGTGGGTCTGTTTTTCTTCCTGAAGCCCTCTTTCTTTATGCTCCAAGTTTTGTGTTTTAGGAGAAGGCAATGTATTTTCCCGATCAAGTAATTAAACTATTTATATAGCACCATTCAGGGATAAAATCACAGTGTGTTGCAGAATTGCAGGTAAGAAAGCAAATACAAAAAAAGAATCATCGATTAAAGTACTTAATTTATCATTTTTATCTTTTTTTTTTGGAGTGTTTATATTGCATTAAAACACTAAATTTGGTTTTAGCAAATTTAGGCATCTAAATTGCATTTTTAATCAGGAATTACAATTCAGGTTAAAATTACTTTAAACTGATTCTTTTGTCCAATAATTCCCTGGTGAGAGACATTATATTGGTTTTGAAGAAAGTTAAATATCAGTGTTGCACTCCGGTGCCTTAAAGCTAGGCAGTGTCCTGAAACACACAGACTCAGACAGCCTGTGAGTATATCTGGGTCATCCCTGAAATTATTCTCCTCCTGCCGCACTAAGAGGACTCGTCCTGTTGCTGTTGGTAACCCTGCCTCCTCATTTGCTGCTCAGTCGAGGGGTGTGCCACAGGTTTTGTTTTGAGTTGAGTATGCTGTCCCTTGGGCGCATAGTAATGAATTTTAAATGTTTTGCTTATCACATAAACGCCGATGATATTTAATTAAACACCATTTAAGTAGAAAATTTTCCGGGGGGAGAAAAAAAAATGATGCATGTATATTGCAATTAAATTTGGAGAGTTGATCATTTTCTACAGCCTGATACTAAAACGGTTTTATCAAACGCTTGTCCAGAAACCTGCAATTTCACCTCATCATGCGTTAAATCCTCAGCCAGTAATAATCTTACCGTCACTATTGACCAGGCACAGACTTTAATATCTGGACTTTTTCTCTTTCTTTCTAAGATGAGAACTATTACTAAGCTCAAACCGTTTGTGGCAGAGATAAAATAGGAATTGAGTCTGTGAAATTCGTAAATTGCTTCTTCTGCACTTGCAGTTAAGAAACACTTACAAAAAAAAAACATTTAGAGATCCTCCCTGAATAGTGACCGCTGTCTGCTTATATTTGCTGCTTGCTCACGTCATCGTGGATCTTTATGCGCTTCAGTTCACAGCTGATTCTTGTTTCAGGCCCAGACCTAAAGAAAAAAGTGCCTTTGAAATCACACTGTCTGACTCTTGCTATCTCTCTCCAGGAAACTGGGAGTACATTTTCAAATCTATTTTTAACCCTCCGTGTTTGTTATTTTTAAACTGAGTCCGTGTTTGCTTTGCTTTTTTATGTCCCCTATAGCAAATAATGTTGTGAAACACTCAACCCTGATATATGGCATATGGAAAAGAGTTACTTTCTGTCAGGCGTGTTGCATATAACTGCAAACTA
This sequence comes from Poecilia formosa, assembly GCF_000485575.1. Classification (NCBI taxonomy): domain Eukaryota; kingdom Metazoa; phylum Chordata; class Actinopteri; order Cyprinodontiformes; family Poeciliidae; genus Poecilia; species Poecilia formosa. Next base: position 637,061 of record NW_006800059.1, on the reverse strand, counting down.
AACCTTTTTCCTGAATAGCTGGCAATATTTCACATTTGTAAAGAGTTTGGGGGGCTGAAAGTTTTTTTTCTTTTCTTGTTCACTAGTTCTTAACACTACATATTCGAAATACATATTTTATTTAATCCAGTTCAGTTTACTACCACTAACAGCATTCAGATGCATACTTGGTGGATTTTCAGAGAGGGGTCACGTTGAGCTTAAAAAAAACTTTTACATAGAAAACTGGCCAATTCTTTTAAATCATATATAAAATTTTAATCAATTGGAAATAATTTAATGTATTTATAATCAAATAAAACTTTATAAGATTTACATAGATGAAGAAATCTAAAAATATTAGATCATTAGCCTGCACAAATTCGAGAACTGTTGATTGGACAAACTATTTTTATTTAACGGAGGCTGATTTCCAGAGATTTCAGATGGCTATGCAAAAATTCAGTGTAATTGAAATTAGTATTTTAAATTCCACTAAATGCTGTTGTTTTTCTTTCTTTCTTTCTTTCTTTCTTTCTTTCTTTCTTTCTTTCTTTCTTTCTTTCTTTCTTTCTTTCTTTCTTTCTTTCTTTCTTTCCTTTCTTTCTTTCTTTCTTTCCTTCTTTCTTTCTCTCTTTCTTTCTTTCCTTTATCATCTTGTTTGTTTTATATTTTCACTAAGCACCTTCTTATGTGTCTGGAATAAAGACACGATGGAGTGACTGACTGACTGACTGACTGGGGCTCTCTGTGATTATCAGTGATCTGTAAGTCATAGTAGCTCTTTGACAAGACAGTGATGTTGAGAGCCAAGTGCTTTGTTTTCACCAAACAACCCCAGTAAATCTTGTGTTCTATCAGGGAGGACAGACTCGAGGAGGGGATAGTGTCTGTTGTCTGATTGAGTCCTTACGGGCCCCTCTGCCTGTTAGAACATGTCAACATTCCCGGTGCGACCGTGTTAGCTGCCCCAACTATCAGTGTTTATTTTCATGGGGCCTCTGAAAGTCTGGTATTCATTACCCTTCCTCTGAGAGCAAACATTGTGTAGACAGCTTAGTTCTGCAGTCATGGATAAAGAAGATTAGCAGAGATTATTTGGGGAACACTTTGAGTTAACCAGAAAGTGGCACTACTTCACTTGCAAACATCCCCGCTTTATGGCTGGAACAGAACCCGGGTTTGACTCCTTTAACCAGCAGCGGGGTTTCAGCCAGATGTCTCGGCATCATCAGGATTAGTCAACGAGGTCCCTGGATTCAATCTTTCTGCTCCCAATTAAGGGCAGATTTACTGACATCAGTCACAGTTCATCACGGTGATTATGTTCAAGCTGTTCAGCGAGGAGTTGAGACAGAGCGTTTGGGAGCTATCGCTAATTGGCGATCCTCACTTTCTCTCTCTCTCGCTTTGTGTCCATTCATTAGACTATAAACTGTAAGATTATAGTTGATGTCTGAAACAGTGAAAACTAATTAACTCAAATGTCCTCTCTTACACTGTCAGTGGTCCAAAAAACACGGTTTGGCCAGCTTTGACCTTTTCAGCTTTCCAGCTTTTAATAGTATAAAACTCCCTTCGGTTTTGAGTTCAACATGCACAGTGAGGGTTAACATACTGTTGTAATAAGTACCAAATTTGGTTTGACATTCTCATGTTTTAATAAGCAGACATTTCTCAAAGACACCTTGAAGTGCACATCAATTCAGAGCTTCAGGAGTCTCATACTTATATATTTACTTAGAAAACTCAGGGGGTTTGATGCATGAATATTAGCCCCAAGGTTGCAAATGGGCTCTATTTACAATATTGTATTTTATGACTGCTTAGCTCTGAGTTAAAAATTATATTATTCACCTTTTAATGGCCCACTTTTACAGAAAAAAAAAATACATTCACACATTAGTATGATTTTTTTTTCCATGTATGAAAAATAAATCTGTTTGGTTGAAAAGATCATGTTTTAATCTTTTCTTCAAATTTATCTGTAACAAGAGATAATTTTACTGAATATTTGAATAAACGTCTTGAAATGGAGTGTGTTGGCCTTGCGTTATGATTCTGCCTTTGTGCTACATATGTAAGTGACATTAAGTGTTTGAAAAGCCACCCAGTGGAACTGATGCCCCCCTGGTCAATTCTGAACCAATGATGTTTAACTGATTGAAATTAAGCCATATTCCAAAGAGAACACCAGCCATCCATGAGACAGGGATTTACAGTGGCCTCCAATGCTGTGAATAAAGCTATCGATTCACTTTTATAATAGAGCTTCATCCCTCTATAAAGTAAGTCAATACAAACCTTCCAGGGACATAATACCGATGGGACATTTAAGCATATATCTGTAATAATGACAATGTTTTGCTTTCAGATTGCTTGCCTCTGAAATATTGCATTGTGTGTACAAGAGGAGGAGGAGTACTGCAGTCATATAGTGTGTGGGCTTATAGAATGATTGACCTATGAGGAGAAGAGCTGACCTGGCTCAAGATCACAGACTGTATTTCCTTTCAAGTATTTTCACTTTGGTGAAGCATGAGTCAGAATTTCGACTTCACATAATAGTTGGCCATTAGAGATACACAAAATACTGAAGCTTATTTTAAAATACCGGAATATGTGCGGGTCAGTCCAGTGGTTCTATTCAATCTGTAAGACGCACAATGCTTTTTTTAGTGGCAGTAAGGTTAAGGAAAGCGTTTCAATGGTTCAGCCATTGAATGAATGCTTATTATTTAAATGTACATAGAGTTCTCCGCTCTTATTCAAAAGATCATTCTGAAATATTTCGCTAACATAAAAGGGACTTTTTATTACTTCAGTAATAAAAGCACAAGGCAGAAGCAGAACAGCTTTTACCGAACCCCATGACACTGAAAACTAATTTTACTGCAGACTAGAACATGAACCAAAAACAGGGGGTTTTTTTTCTCCTCCTTTAGGGGAATTAAAATTTAAGGCCAGAGTAAGTGCAGAGATAAGATGAGGAATTTTGAACAAGAAACATGCAGATAATTACACTCATCACTTTAATGGAGAGGGTCATCACCTGAATTAAAGAAGTCGATGCTGTAAAGACCTAATAACTGCAGCTTAGTTGAAGAGATGTTGTACTGTATGTTCTGGCTTTCACATGATAGGGTTCATTGCCATCTAGTGGATAAAAAGTGAACTGATTGTTTTATGCCGCCCGAAGATAAATTAATTAACTTTTGCGGTGTCAGACTTTAACAGTACAGGTACAGAACATTGCAAAAGTAAATACACCTTAAATGTTTACTAACTCTTTTAGGCTACATATTTATATATTCTTTATTAAAGCTTTAATAAAGACCAAGACTGTAAAGTAAAGCAAAAATGATTCATGGTTTTCTTATTTATTTATTTATTTATTTATTAATTTATTTATTTATTTATTTATTTATTTAGAGAAATAAATATAGGAAAACTGCTGCCTGCATGTGTTATTAGCTCCATTTTACATAACAACAATAAATAAAAAACAGTTACTTTTGGATGTCTCAATTGCCAATTAGCATTAAAACAACTGCTCTGTGCTGGAATAACCCCAAACTTTCAACATATCATAAAGAAATATAGGTGTTAACCTAAACTATTAGGAAGGGAAACAGATTTAATCAAGCAAGCTAATTTCAGTCTGGGAAATACTTAAAACATGATTCTCTGCAACATTCCCCATCCAACATATGAGTCTAAATGTAAATTGTCTATCATTTTCTTTTCAAAAGAAAGCATATTTGCTCTATTTTGTGTAGGTATGTCACCTAAAATTACTATAGAACAAATAACTAAGCTTTTTCACATGTGTAAGAATTAGTCATTCAAAGGATTACAAGAATCCAGATTTCCAGACAAATGTTTCTAATCTAAAACTGCGAATCAAAAAGTTTAATCTTGTGTTTCATCGCTTGTTTTCTCATTCTGGTTTATTTTAAGTTTCACTGCCTCTTCAGAAGTCCTTATTTCCACTGCTACAATCTGCCTGCAATCCTCATCTAGCTTCTTGTAGTTGTAATAATGCATGATGAAGAGAAAGACACCGGGTACTAGCATGAGTGCACCACATGCATAGTACATGTATTTGTAGTCCCCGAAAACATCAACCAGGGCCCCTGAAAGACAGAATGCAGAGTCGACAAGTCAACTTATGTTTCTGCAAAAATTATACTTCATGAACATTGCTCACAAACCTGAAATGGGGGGTCCAAGAAGCACTGGTCCACACTCGATGATAGTGACAAGTCCAACTGCACTGGAGAAGTGATGAGCTCCGACAAGGTCCATAAGGACTTCAAAAAGTAGTGCAGAGAGTATTTCAAATGCCAACCCAAAGAAGATCGAATAAACAACCAGACCCCCATATCCAGACGCCAGTGGAAACAGTAGGTGGCAAACGCCTTTGTATGAAACAGCAAAACTGAAAAAATATTGTATTCTTGGTCTAATCCACCTGCTGTTGGGTAAGAATTCAGTAACTGGTCTGCTAAACATGTCCACCAAAGCCAAAATAGAAAGTAGCAAAGGTGCTGAATATTCATATGTCCCTTGATGCTTAGCGTAAGGATCCAGAAACACAACAGGAGCAAAAGAGCCAAAAAACATGACATTACCAATAAGAAAAAATGAGAAAGCCTCTGTGTGTGAAAAGGGAGATGTCTATGAAAACAAAGCTCTGACTTTTTCTCTTGTTTTTACTGTGTTCAGCTGAAGGGTTAGCAGACATTGAGCTAATATTCGCAGTAGCAGCTTCTTCAGAGGTTTTCCTCCTGCCCACTGATGAGTCAGTATTGGACTGGGATCTGGCTTATTTATTAACTGGTTTCATCAAAGCACCAGCCACACAGCGGTTCAGAACAATGGACCCCAGGACGGAAAAACTCCCTCTCCCACCAAAGGAATTTAAAAGGAACTGATTGAGAGAGGCCAGAGTGGAAAGAACGACTGGACTTCCAGCCATAGCAAGTCCATTTGCGAGTGGCCTTTTGACCTGAAAGTAAGTGCCAGTGATTGTCAGAGCTGGCTGCAGGGTGAAGGCAAGACCAAAACCTTTTGAAAGGAAAAATAGCACATCATATTGGGAAGCAGAATAATAATGATACAGGATTTTAAGTCTTTCTTAGCAATTGTATTATGTCCAATTTAACTTAATACCTCTACATAAAATCTAGTGCAAGTAATTAATTTCAGAAGTCACTTAGGAAATAGACTCTGTGTGTTCAATTTAATCACTGTACAAATCTAGCTGTTCTATGAAATCGTTTAACAAATGAATACAAAAGAACGCAGCAGGCAGGTCAGGGATAATGTGGAGAGGTTTAAAGGGAGATTAGGATATAAAATAATATGTTTAGGTTGAAGCATCCTACAGAGCGCCATCCAGCATTTCAAAATGTATGTAAATGGAGGTTTGTCTAAAGTGACAAGTCAGACGTTGAGATTTAATCAGAGAAACAGTCAGAAAGGGGAGGAGAAGCAGCAATGGACAACTCATGTGGGAGAATCTGTTGATAGAAAACTTTCATCCATGTACACCAATGTGTGGGATCCTTTATCACAACCACTGACTCCTAGTAACACTCCAAAAATCTCTCCTGTTTGGTCAACAATTATGATTAGTTGCTGGAAACTGGCTGTTGTTATGATCAAATCCCTTTATGAGTCGTTAAACTGTTAGTCTCCATGTTTGATGATGATATGGCTGGATGGAGATTCAAAGCCACCTTTCTGGCAAAGCAACAACTAAAACTAAGCAGCCCAAACTTCAACAGAATCGTTTAAATTTTCTATTTGGCCATCACCAAACACTGATGTGACCCATGGGAAGCTGGCAGCCCATGAAGGAACCTCCTTCACCCATAGGTATTATGAATAAGATAAATGAGATAAGTGTTGAAGGTAGCTGCATCTTGGCAATTCAAATGGAGCAGTCAAAGTCCAAATAGTGAGGTTGAGAATCAGAGGCAAGAAATTAATATTGATGAGTTGATGAGTACCAGTGATCTTCATCCAGTCTAACTGAGTTTGAGGTAAAGAAAAAACACAGAAAAGATGCTATCGGTAGATGTGATCTGTAATTGCTGCACTTGCAGGTACTCAAGCACTGACTCAAAGGAGCTGAATACATGCATTACACATTTTTCAGATATTCCTGTGAAGAATTTGTAAAGCAATGCATCCTTTTCCTTCCATTTCAAGAATATGTTCTGCTTTGTGTTTTCGTCTGTCACATAAAATTGCAATGCAAATACTTTTGCCAAGTCTCTGAGGACAGTCTTACTTTGCAGCGATTTTGGCAAACATTAATATATTCCACTGAACAAGCGCTAGTGACATCACAGAGAAAGAAAACAAGGTCAAGTGACTGAAACAAAGCCAGTTCTAACTGAGCAACTTAAACAACCTTTCAATACTAAAACTTAACCGTACAAAAAGATGACGTTATACAAAAGTAACAAAAGTATTACTCAAGAAAATTAAATAAAAAAAATAGTATTCACCTCCAATTACTCTGACACAGAGGTGCAGATTAATTATGCTGGTTCCTAAAGAACTGAGCACCATGCCAACGCACACCATGAGCCCACCGACCATGACCACAGGTCTGCTGCCATGTCGGTTCACAAGCATACTGCTGACAGGGCCTGCATGTGAGAAGAAAATTTCTCTTTATTCAGTTAACCTTTCAACAACAAAAAAATAAATAAAAAGCTTTGTTAGCATGTAGCTGTTCAAGCATGCTAGTACCAGTAGAGCAAATTTTATAAGTGAGTTTTGTGAAAGTAGCCTATGGCTGCTGCTGACCTCCTGCATACTTAGATGCCAGCATGACTGAGGACACCCAGGCAATCTCACTGTAGGAAACTGAAAAATATTCCTGAATTTCCTTGAAATAGATGGTGAGGGACTTGGGAAAGGCATAAGAGAATCCTATGGAGATGAAAGCAGCAAAGGCGACTGCCCATCCCCAGCTTCCATCTGGTGGCGTGTAGCCTAGATTGGTTGCTGCTGCAGGTGGCATGTTCAGTCCTCAGACTGGAAAGTGGAAACAGATAATAAGATGTGCACAGAGAACAAGCAACTGCAAATCTCCAAATAAATTCTGGCCCTTAATAAACAGATTGTTTTCCTCACCTCTGTGCGGTCCTTAAAACTATTCTGAGCAGTCTGTGAAACTATAGATTCCTCCCTCAGCACCCTGCTGCAGGTCCTTTGATCTCATCACATGTGCTCCCACAAAAAGTGCAAGTGGCTGTTCACAACAAAGGCAAAGGAGTAGGCCCTTCATGAGGCGTGGAGCTCAAAAAGAAAAATCCTCAGCAGGTAACTAAAGATAAAGTGGAGAGTTATAAGAGTTGCATCATGCAATGCAACATTTCCTTTAAAAGTTACAGAATGTGATTTTTTTTTAATCACATCATTTTATGCCTGATAAATATTTGTGTAAGTTTCGTGGTGTTAGTTTGCAGATTACGTGTTAGAACAGCTGTTTTAACAAATAATTTATTAGCACATAGAAGCCATAAAATAATGAAATGATATTTAATTTAGACAGCCAAGTGTAACACGGAACTGAAACAAAATAATTACGAGTTTTAAGAATTTAGAAACCGTGCAAATTAAGAACATGCATGCAGTTGCAAAATATTAAAATCAATTGTTTTATTATTATTATTATTATTATTATTATTATTATTATTATTATTATTATTATTATTATTATTATTATTATTATTATTATTTTTATTATTGCAAGAGTGTAAAGTTACGCTGAACATTTTAGAAAAAGGCATTCTTTCAGAGCAGGGAAACTATCTTAGTAAAGCCACATGTGACAAACGTTTTATTACCCCAGGTACCAAAACTTTGAACGCTCCCTCTTGCATAAAGGGCAGCACTTTGTCTTTTCCTATATGACAAGGTTAGTCCACACAGAGAGGGATCTTTGATCTTTCCTCTTTGCACTATCCCCCCATCTTCCAGAGAACTGTCTCTGAAGATATCAGGGCCTTTGACCGAGAAACAGAAGCACAGGTCTTCTGGCATAAATGTGTTTTTCTGGCACAACTCCTAAACATGCTGTCACCAAGAAGTTCCTGTGGAGACATGATGACCCACCTATTTGCTGCAGATATTTTTAAAACTTCTTTAGTATTTGGCCTTTACCTAGGGTTCTGTTTCTATCTATTTTTTATTTTTTTTTCATATTCATAGAGTTAGTATAAAAGCTGATGATTCCAAGTTTATTAGATTCAATACAGAGACACTCCAGAAGGTGGCACTGTTGTTTGACCTACCGTAACTCAAGAAGAAGAGGAGCTCCGCTGTTATGTGTTCGTTCTTGATCTGTGAAACATAAACACGGTCTTTTTTTTCTCTTCGTGTTTTTTTCTTCCATTCGCAGACGCCAACTTCGCCAAAGTTAAGGAACTTTCTAATAGCATCAGCCACATTCGGCTGCATTATTAAATTGATCGTTTCAACAGTGTCTTATTCGAGCGGTTTTGTTAGTTATGTTTTGTAAAGTTAGAGTGGGTTTGTCCACGGCGGCTTCAGTCAGGTTCCCCAGCTGTACAAATCCGACAGTGAAACTGGTGATGCCAGGGTTCTGCAGTCACCAGCCGAGGAACCTCAGCTCCGAATCTGCAGGTGTCAGGGTGAGACATGCCTGTTCTTTCATTATTCTAACAGCGAGCCTTGACACTTCTGGGAAACGTAAATTGCGAAGCTCAGTTCCTGATTTCACATAAAAAAATACAAGTTGTATTAAAAACTTTTTCATTCTAATGAAATCGTTTCAAAGTGTAATTACTTACAATATGAAGCCTATCCCAAAGGATTATTTTAAAATCACTCAGGCTGCTCTCAAAACACTTTTTTTAGTGATGAAACATATGCTTAATTTGAGAAATTTGAGAAATTACACCCCACACTGTTGCTGAACATAGACACGCCTCCATAGTGATGCATTTTTTTGTTTGTTTTGCCAAAGTTTGCTCCATAATTATGTTTCAAAAAAATTTTATCACAGCAGATGCATTTTTTTCACCATGCAATAAATAAAAGCTCATTATTATTATTATTATTATTATTATTATAATTATTATTATTATTTTGTTATAAAGAAAATGATCACTCATAAAAAATATGCTTAGGCATAATGGTGAAATTAATGATTTTTGCAGTCCCACACGTAAAACACTGTGACGCACTGAGTAATTTCACATTCTGTTTCCCCTCCCCCCAAAAAAAATCCACTTTTTTCTCTTATATATCCAGAAATAGGTCATCATTGCACCTCTGATCAATATGGTTAATTAATACATAATACACAGCATTATTGACATTAGAAAATAAATATCCCATTCATAAACAAGAATCATCTTTCTTAATTCTGACAACTTTTCATCAGAACCAATAACACTGTCATCAGCTCACACTTTTCCTTCCATAAGCAATTTTCGTGCTTGTACTTTTTTTTTTTTTTTTTTTTTTGTGAATGAGTAAAATCCAACAGATGAAAGTATCATAATCTCTATTCTATTCCAGGTATTGTATGATGGGTTGTGTCCCATCTGCATGACAGAGATCCGCTTCCTCCAGTTCCTGCAAAGAAACCAACCGGGGAAAGTTCATTTTATTGACATCTCTAAGCCAGGCTACAACGGGGCAAAATACAATGATGTCACCTATGAGATGGCCATGGAGGAGATGACTGTAATCGATGAGAAAGACGAGGTTAACTCTGAACACAACAACCTAACCGAGACTTAAATAATCTGAAAAATGCACTTACATCTTTACTTTTTTGCATTGCCAGGTCCATCGCGGCGTTCCAGCGTTTGCAGTGATGTATGGCGCCGTTGGGCTCGGCTGGCTGGGCCGCTTTATGATGTGGTCACCGGTGAGGCCGTTTATGGATAAATCATACGCCATCTTTGCAAGGAATCGACTTAAGTGGACTGGACGGGCAGAGGATTGCACCACAGGACGCTGTGAAAAGAAATCAGTTGACTCTTCCTGACTTCATTAATAAAATTAGCTACTGTATTGATATGAATGTGTTGCATATTGTGCTGCTGGAAAATCTAATTAAAATGCTGGAATGTAGGTGTGGTAAAGACTTTATGCTTTTTTTTATACATATATGCAAGGTGTGTCGTTCTGACTTGATGCTTTTTATGTTGTCCGGATCAATGGAAAATACTTTGAAAACAATTGAACCGCAGCAAGAATGGGGGGAAAGCAAAGACTGAAATTAGACGAGGCTGCATTTTGATTAGCAATATGGATGCTATTTGATTCTCACATTTAATATCAAAAGTACAACTAATAAAGTTTGGATTTGTTTTATGGAGTTAATTTTGAGTGACACTATTTTCTGTTCAACTTGAATTCTCAACAGCTCAGAGAGATGTGTCCTCCTGTAACAAACAAGTTGGTAGAAAAAGAAAAAAAAAACATTTAAGCAGCAAAATATGTCAGATCAGAAAAAACAGTCCGATACCGTGATGCCATTTCAGTCATATTTTGTAAATTAGTTTACAGTGGAAATAAGTTACATTAATAAGTTGGTACACGATCATAGTTAGCTATTTGTAAATTCATGCTAACAATAGTAAAAAAGAAAAGGGTTTGGAATTGCATAATAGTGTGACATTTGTTTTACAAACTATCTTTGTCTATCAAAACTATTTTTGTTTTAATGCATTTGCCGAAACATGACCGAGTGAGCGCTCTTAGCAGCAAACTGTCTTTGACGTATATTCTTCCGGTAACCATGTCAACAAGAATTTAGGCATTTAGGAGAAAGTAAGCAACTTATGAATATCTGAATGTACTTTATACGCTATGTGCCTTGGGAAACTTTCATCTTTGTAAGTATTTATGAATTTGGAAGACACTTTAGCGTTGTTGTTGATAAAATGCAAAGCAGTGAACATAATTTTTGAGTGTAGCATTATCGTCTAGAAGTGTATTTGTCTTTCTGTTGTATTTCAGTTATAAAAACGTTTTGAGTGTAGCATTAAGATGAGTGTAGTGGCTAGTAATGCATTTTTCATTACTGTTATATTTCAGTTTCAAAAACGTTTTGAGTGTGGTATTATGAGGATATTAGCTATTGATGTGTTTTTTGCCTTTTATTGTATTCACAAAAATCCGTTTATAAAATATCTTCAGTTAAGAAAAGCAAGCTTTGTTCTATTATTTATTCGCTGGCTGTAGCTACAATTAGAACAGCACAATTAGAGTAAAGTTTTAATCTGTTTTATGGAGCTCATTTTGAGTGACAGCATTATTTTCTGATCCGCAGTTCAGTCTTGTATTCTCATCAACTCAGAAAGACGTGTCCTCTAGCAAACAGGCTGGTATATGACAAACACTCAGCAACAACAACAAAAGACCTTTAAGCAGCAAAAGTTGCCTGATCACACAATAAAGCAATTTGAAAGACAGACACAAAACGAGTTCTGCTTTAGCAACTGTTCTATTTTGTTAAATGTATTGTGCAGATAAGACTGAAAGTCACTGAAGCAAAATGCAGTCAATTTCCTGTCATACCAGAAAATCAGATTGAATTTTTTTTCAAAAGCAAATAAATAAGAAGAGTGTGAGAAAGCTGCCACTAGATGCCACTGTAAGTCTGCATTATTATGAGCAGACTTAAAGGAGATAAATCGCTGCTGTGATATGTCAAACCCCTAACACTTCATTTTGCTTGTAAGTAATCCTTTAATATTATGTTCAAGCAGATACAAGCACACAAACATTACTGAAAGCAAAGTTAGATGAATATATCCACTGCGTTGCATGTTCATCATCTGAAAGGTTACACAAGTTAGTTGTGTAGGACTGTAGTTTGCACAAAATGTTTCTCTTGTGGAAAAAACAGATGCAATTCAGCTTTCATGCTTTTGATCATTTTTTTTACCTAAAAAGAAACATGATGAGAATATATGTTTAGTTTGAGCCTGTGCATGTAAATAATATTTTTTTAAGAGGAAAACATGTCAATATTTCAAGATGATATTCAAATGAGTTATTGAACATTTTAAATCTTGATACATTAGAACATCATTTAAGATGTATGTTGTGTGTGTTTGTCTCTGTGTGTGATGAGATGTGACGTACCGACTAACAGCTCAGAGACACACTCTTTCTGTTGATTTTCCAGGAATGACGACATGACTTCATGACGTAGCTTTGTCTTTATGAAGATTGACTGAACTGGTCCAAAACTCCAGCAGTCCACAAACAGAACCGCTCCCACCCAAAGTCTGGATCAACACAATACGACAGAATTTTTTCATGCAATTGCCACAGGTAAAAATTTGAAGTTGCTCTTTGGTGAGGTTTTGTTTACCCGAATTGTTTGTCCCCGGAAGCTTACTAGAGTAGGATTTAAGACAAAACAAGGATTTATTTTTCAGGTAAATCTGTTTATCAAATCTGCTGTGAAGGGTAAGGTATGATCGTTTAGATCATGAAAATAACCGGATTAGGTAACTCGCCAAAGTTGTCAAACTGCACTTTGACTATGTCTTTGCAGACGACATATGCATAATCAAGGTCAAGGTTGTATATTCTTTTTTACCTGCTTTCACAGATGTATTAGACAATCAAGCTTGGGATAACATTCCCATTAAGCAGTTCTAGGAAGCAAGCTAGAGCAGAACATAATGCCAAATAAAGGCTACCCTTTTCAAATTTGGGGGGGAAAAGTCAACTGACTAAATTTTCACCTTCACTTCACTTTGCTTTCTCAGTAGAGTGCATTTTTTGCAAGGAACTGTGTGTGTAAATGATCTTATAGGTATTTTATATAGTTATATATTTGCCACTGTGCATGATGTAGGTCTTCATTGGCCAGTGATTGATCAGTTGGATTCATTAAGATTATGTTATGGATTCTTTCTAGGTTGCAGTTGATTATGTTGCAACAGAGAAGAGGTGTCCACAACAAGTCTGGGAGCTTCATGCCACACTGAGTCGAGAATGGGTCACCCATTTTGCTCAGGTGTCACTAAGAGGACTTTAATATCATGCAGGAATATGTACACAATGATCTGTCTGAAAAGAGACCAAAGACTGGCACTTTGTCCGAACTCATTCAGGCTTTATACATTTACTAGCAGTGCAAATCTCTTTACAAGTTATGCTTCAGTCTTCTTTAAAGAAATTGCCAGGGAAGTAAGACATTTCCGTTGTCTGTGTTTTTATTCATGTACTAATAAGGACTCATTTAAAACCAAAGCTCCAATTGGGATTTTTAATGCGCCCGCTCTCAAAAGTCACCCACTGTCCAGACACTTTAACATTTGCCTTAAGAGAAGGCATGCTGTTGGGTTTGGTGAAAATGGCAGTTTTATCATAACTGTTCCTGAATATCAGTGCCAGTCACAAAAGCGCAGGTTTAGTCAGTGGTCAGCTGCGAATCAAAAACAACCGGGAGGCAGCAGCCCAGCACAGTCTTCGAAATCCAAAGAGAAACAAGAAAAACCAGAGACTGTTGCCTCCAGCGATGACAAGTCTGGACTGGACATCAGTTCTTTGACTGCAGTATTTGGCGAGACCCTCAGTTACGTTGCCAAACATATCGGCTCAGTGTTCTCTGTGGATGACACAGATCAAAAGCAGGAACTGTCTGCTACCGGAGGAAAGACCCGGAGGGTGAAGAAGAAAAAAATCCCAGACTCTAGTGAAAAGCCTGAAGTTAAACAACATAAAGAACAGACAACGGTGGAACACCAAAACGTCGCCGACACCTCTGAGGACTCATTCCTTCACATTGCGGAACACATCAATAAGTACTTTGGCACCACTGATGATGTAGATGAAGTTCACAGTGACAAAGAACTTCCTGCCTCAACAAAACCTACCTCAAAAGCTGCTAGCTTGAACGACAGCTATTCTCAGACATCATCTTATATCAATCAGTATTTTAGATCAAAAAGTGAACAGAAGGACCTTGGTCCAACTGTCAAAACAAAGATAGACCCGGCATCCTTAAAGAATACATCTTTGACGGACGTCTTTCGCCATCCCTCTACTGCTATTTCAGGTTTTCTGAGTTCGATGTTTCAGGAGACTGAAGTCACAACTGAAGTGGCTTTACCAGAGATCCTAATAAATAATAGGGTGAGTTGATCTGACATGTTTAATAGCGTTCATACCTGCTGAACTTGTTCACATTTTGCCACATTACAACCAGTAACCCTTATAAAGTAGATGGAGTTTTGTTTAATAGACCAACTCCAAGTAGTTAATTATTTTGAAGAAGGATAGGGATAGCTTTAATCTGATGCCCTAAAAAAAATTCACAGCAATTATATACCTCAGAAGACATCTCACTAGTTAATTTAATTGTATTTTACTTTTATCTGTACTGTGAATGCCTCAGAGGTTTGTTGAAGAATATTAGGGAACAAACAGCATCATAAAGACAAACAAAGACACCAGAGATGGTTGGAGATAAATTTGTGGAGAAATCTAAAGCAGGATTAGGTTATAAAACAATACTGCAAGCTTTGAATATATATAATTCTCAATCTATCATCCAGGAGTATGTGAACAACTGACCAGGCAAGGACAGCGTTAGATTTCCAGATTGTAAAAGAATGTCCTGTGGTTAGATGGGACCAGCAGTTTACTTTCACATTACAGAATGGGCAAAAAAATTCAGACTCTTGATGTTTAAGACTGGTAAAAAAAAAACAAAAAAAAAAACACTCACTTCTAGCCTAGTAGCATCAATATGTGGTTTTGCACCTTATTATTTTCAGATTTTCAATTTGTAAATTACAATCAGTTACAAAAATCACATATTTTTGTATAGCTTCACTATCTTCTACCTGTTTTGTTGCATCACATTAATCCCCTTTAACACACTTGGAATTTTATTTTTTATTTTTTATTTTTTTGCATGCTAATGTTTTAAAACTTTCAAGAGGTATAAAGATCTTATATGGTCTTTTGCCTCATATGAGCTTCTTACACTGTTAAAGCTCCGCAAACGTTGTGTATTTCCAGTGTGTCTTGACCCGCAGACAAGCAGAGGAGACCACATTTAGGTTAATACTGAGACTAGAACAAGCCTCAACTCCAGACGTTATGACTGCCTGCATAGAAGTACTCAACGAACACCTTATCCGCTTCCCAGCATGCAAGTCTTTTATCTGGCAGGTCTTGTGAACATTTGTGTCAAAGAAAGGGTTGCAAATGTTTAAAAAGCTTAAAAAAATATGGAAAAATCCAAGATGCTTTTTGTTCCCCAGGGGAAATGTATAGTCAACCTGTTGAGACTGCGGCGAACTTACAAACACCATCAAGGACTGCAGGCCTCTATAAGAGAAGCCTTAGCTCTGATTGGTTATGTGGATCCAGTCAAAGGTCATGGCATCAGAGTTCTCTCCATCGATGGTGGAGGTACAAGGTTAGTAAATATTGGAAACTTTACTGTTAAGTTATGATGCGCAAAGTAAATGAACTACAGTAGTTGCTTTCTTTAACTAAATTCTGCAATATAGTGATACCTGTTGGTAAAATATTATAGATCAGTTGTTTTCACTTAATCTTGGGGTAAATTGAAATAAAATAATGTGTCGTATTATCCAAGACAGACATTTAGTAGCAGAAAAAGTCAATTTTAAATGTCAGTATTAAATGAATACTGAGGAAAAAATAGGAATCAGTGAACATCAATCAGTGAACCCGCATCTTCTAAATATATATTTCAATCTGATTAAGTTCTTCTTGTTTAGTATCACCTCACATTTGCTGTAATTTAAATGAACTTTACAACACAAACACATCTAATTAATATCTATTTATGTAGAATCCAAGTCAATGAAAATGCCATACAAATAGATCAAATCTATTCCATTAAGATCTAGTCATATAGTTAGATTAAGACTTTAATGCATTATAGTCAAACTCAGTAGGTATTAAATGCTAATTGTTAGAAAATATTACCTTTTAAGGGAGCCAGTCAATTGATTTAAAGCTTACTTTGGCAATCCCTCATTCTGAGTAAGTATGTGACAAAGGTCTTGCCATAAATTATTCAGTTGTTTCACTCCGCCTACAAGAGTTTTTCTTTATCAGTTTGTTTTCTGTATATCGTAAAACACATATATCCACAGAATTAATTATTGTCAAACTCTTTAGTTTCATAATTGAATCAAACATGTATCTCAGTCAAGATTGTACTGAGAGACATTTGTTACAATACAGACATGTTCTTCTAATACACAGTGCTGACTACAACAATCTAATTCTGGATACATTTGCAAAATTCAAACTTTGTATAACAATTATTCCAGTCTTTTTTTTTTTTTCTATTTTAAAATGACTTTCAAACCATGACACATGACTTTTTTTGTATGACTACATTGCTTTTATAAGTATTTCTACACTTTACAAAAAACAACTTCAATGTTTTGGGGTTTTTATGTAACAGTCCAAAACATGATAGAAAGTTGAAGGAGAAGGATACATGGTTTTCAGTTTTTGTTTGGTTTGTAGGGGTTTTCGCAAGTAAAAATTGGAAAACTGTAAATATTTCTGTTCTTCCACTTCCCAGAGGTGTTGTACCTTTGCAGTTACTAAAGATACTAGAAGATGAGACCGGCAGAAAGATTTACCAGCTGTTTGACTACATCTGTGGAGTGAGTACAGGTAAAAACTAAAAAAACAAGAAAGAAAGCAAGCTAAGTCTGACATGTTACGATATTTCTGTTTTAATCTGTATCTATGTGTCACTTTAAAGTCATTGCTTCTTTATGCTAAAAGGAGCCATCTTAGCTTTCATGTTGGGGCTGGGCCGTGTTTCTTTGGAGGAGTGTACTGAAATGTACCGTCAAATTGGAACCGAGGTTTTCAAGCAAAACCCGCTGGTTGGCACTGTGAACATGGGATGGAGTCACTCCTACTATGATACCGCAACCTGGGAGAGAATACTACAGTACGTACTCTGAAAAAAATATGTTTATGTGCATTAGAATGAAACCTAATGAGCATTTACAATGAGATATAAGTTATACTCCCCACATGTTGCCTGTTTTACTTGAACAAGGGAGACGATGGGTTCTGATCTGCTAATTAAAACATCCAGAAACAAGTGCACTCCAAAGGTAAAGAAAATATCTTCTTTCAAAATTGACAAGGTGTGATATTTAGGTTTAAGCTGGTCCATGTTCCGCTTTGCAACCAAGGATTTGTTCCCCTTTTTCAGGTTTCAGCTGTCAGTGCAGTTGTGAACTGGGGCACAGGCCCTAAGGCCTTTGTGTTTCGCAACTACAGCCACAAACCAGGCTGCCCTAGCCGCTTTTCAGGAGGGTCCGACCACAAGATGTGGGAGGCAGTGCGTGCATCATCAGCCGCACCTGGATACTTCCAGGAGTTTCTTTTGCAGAATGACATCCACCAGGTTGTATAGTTGTCTGCAATAAAACTATTAATGTAAAATATTCATTGACCACAAATGTGTCTCATAACCATGCATCCTTAAAATCATCTTAAATTCATGCATCCAAATTAAATAAAAATAATAATAATAATTTGGTCTTTTTTATGTCAATCACAGGTATCAAATTTTGTCTATTTATTCTTGTAAATAGACCAAGAGTAAAACTACTTTTTCTGTGTGGGTTTTTGTTTTTTTTTGTTTTTTTTCTTCTGGAGCTTTATGTCAGGAAAAAGTTTGAGACACATGCAGACATCTTCATTGCATTCTGTGACTCTATGCAATTGATGCTACCGATAACTAGCTGCTGATATACTTTTTCTTGTCAGCGAGAGAACTAGTTTTGTTGCATCTATTATGTTTAAGTGCAACTTTATCATCGGTTGGCTGGTCGATGTTCGTCTTCATTTCTGTTGCCAACCTGTATGATTCTACATGTAGTCTGTGCAAAAACGTTTGGCACTACAGGGGTTAAGACAATTGAGAGCCACACGGAGTAGGAGAAAACTGCTGCCAAGAGTCGCAAAAGACCACAGAAATGTCACAGTTTTGATCCACATGCATTGATAAATCTTCCCAGAAAACAGTCGGTGGGCTGCTACTATTAGCACTGCTCTAAGAGCAGGATTTGCTGCGACACAAACTCTGAAGTTGGAGGATTAGTGGATTTTACGCCATATAAAATGTAGTCAGGAATTGCTGCACAGTTTCTGTTTTTTTTTTGTTTTTGTTTTTTTTGTAGTTTTTCATTGCCATAGCAATGAGTGATAAACATATTGGCATTTAATATCTATGCAACAGTGAATTGGGTGATATCTGAGCTAGAATGTTGGACTGACTTCCTTTGGCTCTTGCAAACTGTACAGTGTGGAATTAAATGTGAACCTGTGCTCTGCCGCTGCAGGACGGAGGAATCATCATGAACAATCCCTGCAACTTGGCGGTCCACGAGAGCCGGTTGATGTGGCCCAACACACCCTTTCAGTGCGTGCTGTCCCTTGGCACCGGACGCTATGACAATGTCAAGAGGAGCCCTAGCACTTCCACGAGCCTTCGAGCCAATATCACTAACCTGATCTTCAGCGCCACTGACACTGAAGGGGTCCACACCCTGTTGGGCGATTTGCTGCCCCCAGATGTCTACTTCCGCTTCAACCCCATGATGAATGATGAGGTGTCCTTGGACGAGAATCAGCCCGAGGCACTGGATAAGCTTGTGATGGAAACCCAGGAATACCTGGAGACAAATCGGTCTAAAGTGGCTAAGCTGTGTTTAGTTCTAAACTCACAGCGCTCACCTGTCGACCGAGCTAAGGACTGGATTAGTCAGAGGACTTGGGAAATGAAGAAGATGCTGATGTGATTTGGTGAGCTGAAGCTTTTCTACACATCAATTTGTGCAATGCTGTGAAGCACATTTACAAATGCCACAGAAAAATAGCAAAAGAACGTATGGAATAAATAAAGAGAATAAATACAACAGCTTTGATGCTTTTGACACGTGTTTGTAGAATGTCAAGACATTTATTTCACAGAACTTCTTGAGTTGTGCTCGGTTTAGATGAAGAAGCAAATAAGGTAACACCTTATCTTGTGTTATTGCATTTGTTTGCTCTCTTTATGTGTTTTCTTTATTAGTTTCAAATAAGTGTGCTAAACAATGTTACAATAAGATGATATAAGATAAGCAACTCTCATCAGAAAGGATTTCTTTTAACAATTCATTTTATGTAATGCGAACAATATTTACAATAGTCCAGTTTAGACTGTAAACTGGACAGTCTAAACTGTCCAGTTTAGACTGGACAGGTCCAGAAATATTCTGGACCTGTCTTAGTTAACATGTTTTATATATATATATAAATTCATATCAATGATAGATTTAGAAGTGATTCTCATTTATTTCACAAAAAGTATTGATTTAAAACCCCCGTGTCTTTTTTCGTATAATCATCGTCATTCAGCTTGGGGGAACCGTGACCCTCAGTCTGTAGCAGTTCATGTTTTCTTTCCAGATGACACGGCTCAAAAAAGTACCCAGAATCCTCCTGCCTGTGGCCTCCCCATCTTCAAGGAGGGACTCTGAGGTGAAGGCAGGGACCGGGGCCAGCCGATATCCGGCTTCGTAATCTGGTTCTTGTACCTTTCGTGTTTATCTGTAAACTTTGTACAATAATTTATGTGACAAATTCACGTTAGAATTCTTTTTATTAGATAATCAATAACAATGGATAACTTGCAATTCCTCATTAGCTTCTGCATACTGTACGTGTCCAAAACTGCAGGGGTTTTCACTGTCCCATGAATGCGAAGGGTTAAATGCAACCACATGTGTCTGGAAGCTGCGCTCCCCCTGTCCACAACAATCTGACTTTGTTTCAAACAGAAACGCTTTGTGTGAGAGAGTGCGCTCGTGACAGCCAGGGTGAAGCTACAAGGTCCATAACAGTCCAGAGCATAAGAGAAACGGAAATTTGGTTAACTTTAAGGAGAGCTTTAGATGATTCCATTAGATGCTGCATGGAGTGACTGCTAAATCTAAAAAAAAACCTAATCCATCATCTAGTGCATGACATGGCAACTCTGTTTAGCTTCATGTTGCCAACACAATGACGATGACGTTATATTCATGTGTGGATTTCACAATGGATTTATTATCACAGCCTCTCAGGCCATGTTTGCCGGGCGTGTGACCGGGGCCAGTAGCAGCTATCCACACAGTTTATAGTAGCCTCTGTTTTCTCTCTGCTTGTCACCTGCTCTGAGAAGATGGAGTGAAAGTAAGGAGTGATGAAACTCAGTTTGGAGATTCTGCAAGATGACAGTGTGTGAAGATAAGAAGAGGTAGACATCGTGCTTCAGGGCAGAAAGCATAAACAGAAACCCAAAAAAATTAAGGTAGGACCTCCCAATACTGACTAACTGCAATTTGTTTAGCCAATTATTTGTATTTGTCCATACAAGATGTAGAGAATTGAAACACGTGACAGCATAGCGTTGCATGGTGTGTACTGTAATAATGAGGTAAAGTTTGACTCTTCTCTGCAGCCGTTAAGGACACCATTAATATGATGTCACACTCGGATCTGAGAAATGGGGCTGGACATCAGCAGATTTTGTTATGATTGTGAACTCAGCACTGTAACTACAAATGATGAGCCAGCAAGGCTTTAATGAAAAATACAAGTCTTTTACAATCTTAGAAGACAAATACCTCATAAAAAGAAAATTATGTAACATTTTTACTTTTAAGGTACTGAAGTTTAACGAACTGAATAAATGTTACACCAACCAAGTTGAATATGTTTGCCTTAATTGTTCAATCAGTAACATTTAGTGCTTTTGCAGTACAGCGCTTCTTTACAGCTTTTACAACATTTAAAAATAATTATGGATGCAGTAGAAGACAAATAATGAGTAAAAGGATGCATTCAAGTGCAAATACTTCACGAGGTTTAAATGGTGTACTTTCATTAAGTCTGTATTCAGTATTTGATAAAATCGTGTATTAATTATATTGGAGCAAAAAAACAAGGGGAGCATATTCTTACTCCCTTTATGTAGTTTTTAAAACAATGATCTAAATCCTTTAGATGGGGAGTATATCAGGACAGCAGGCAGGAAAGGCAAGTGTTTCTGCCTTACATTTCCAATAATCATCCAAATAATCTGGAGATATTAAGTAAAAGTGAATAAAGTTATTTCAAGAAGCACAACAAAAATATATTTCAATATACCATTTTCCTGACAATCATGGGGGGAAAAAATCTGCTTTCCTAGGACATAAGAGCAGCATAAGAGGAAGATCAAAGTTTGTTACATGACGACAGCAACACAAGAAACAAACACTAAAAAATGTATTTTATTACAGTGGTGAAATATAGAGAAGCAATGAAAAGTTGTAACCCAGATGAGAATTAAACCATGTTCCATTATGTCAGGCTTGATGTCGGGAGGGAGATGATTTGGGCTTTTTGCTTTGCAATCACAGGACTTTGGCATCTTGAATATAATGAGTAGTTCATAAACTTTTACTATCAACTTATGAGGCCATCTGTCCAACTGACATTTGGAGAAAACAGGCTCATTAAAATCAACATGATGCAATTGCCCATTACCTCAAACCAATTAAAATATTAAGCAAGGAGCCCGAGAAAGCTGTAATGAACTAAAGAAGAGTTCATCAAAAGTTAGCTACTAATAGTCAAATTATAACAAATTTTGATATTTTTACTTTTTTTTAAATATCTCCAACATAAGTTTTGAGACCGTCATGTTCTTAATGCACAGTAGTGATGATGTAATCTTTCAGCGTCTTGCTCAGCAGTGTTTGTTTTTTCTCCATCTTCATGCGCTCGTCCTGATGCAGTGACGTCAAAGTGTCGGTGATGGCGGCTTTGAGGCTGAACAGGGAGCCTGTTTGGTTTAACACCCCCTCATGCATGCCATCTGCTCTCACAGGGGCCCTGGACACTCGTGCCAGAGGAGACCCACGGGCATAGAGGCCCTTTTGTCGTCACTGAGCCGGTCCACGCGCCCCTGTGCCTCTTCACTGTGCAATCTGGTGCATGGCACTGATCGCTGCTCACTTACAGGCCTGCCACAGTCCAACGTATGGGCAGAAAAGCTCATTCCGAGAGCCAAGGAGCTCATCACAGCTCTTTCTGCTTTTCTGTTCAATGTAAGGTGGCTGGTGTTGTGTTTTGGATATTTATGTGGATAACACCGACTGCAGAGTCATAAATATACCTGTCCTTGTAATTATTTCATTATTGTTGATTCTTATCATACTCTCACTCTTTTGTTCAGGCCAGTAACTCTTGGTCTGTTTGAACACCACTCTGTTATTTCTGGAACCCCACACAAGTCAGGATACTGTGGACAACTTGCCATTCTTTATAGAAAATAAAACATACCAAACAAAGGTCAGCGACGCCCTTTTTTAACTGCCATATTTAAATACCTTTGGAAATTATTTCTAAAGACAAATCACTGGTTTTAATAGTGTCTGAACAACTCAAATAGAAATCTGAAGTAAATTGTATAACTTTGGAAAAACTTTGCTGCCCTCAGGACATCATGTGACTTGTGCAATGTAAAATTCATGTGACAGAAACAAACAATTCATTCATAATGTGCAGCACATTGCTTTAGCCCACATTTTGACGTCGTCAGAACCACCAAGAATGCAAACAGTGCCGAGCCCAGGTTGCTTTGTGCTTTCATCTTCCCTAAAGTTCTACTTCTGTTTGAAAAGAAGGAAACACTCAGAAGAAAAGCAGAAATTCCTGGGCTGCATCTGCACATTTATCTGCTGGAAGTTTATATAAAACTGTGTCTGTATTTAATGAAGATGTTAGGAACTTTCGAGAGCTTGACCTGAACGGTAGAGTGGGTGAAGTGTAGGAGTTGAATGGAGTCATTCATTATTCATCAGATGGGTGGGAAGAGTGTAAGTGGCAGTGACGGACAGAAACTCAATTACTGATGTGTTTCTGCTCGTTCCAGGGTTCTTGACCTGATATTTGAAGGACTGGGGCATTAATTGCTGTAGTGCAAAAGAAGAATAATTTCCTGGGGAAAAGTAATTGAATTATTTATGCGTGGAGAAGGCCATGGTGATGGGGAGGAGAGATCAGTAATTTAAGTTTACAGGAGTAAGGTAGGTTTGCATAACTTTTGTTCTTGACAAACTAAGACGATGCAGGATTCATTACATATTTATAGAAAAATGCATTTGAATAGACTTCCAATTAAATCCTTTCAATACCTTAATCCTGGAAGATATTCTTTTCAGACTTTTTTCAGGCTTTGTGCATTTCAGGCACCTCTGAATCAGACTGCAGTCTAAAATTTGATGTCATGTAAAGGCCAAGACATTAAATTCATTATTATATCTGTTCAGTCAGAACAATATTTGAATAAGGTTCCTTGATTATAATTATGACATGTTTGTTAGATTTTAATTTACATCCACCATATATTTAACAATCTATTCAGTGGGAAAATATCTAACCGACCTTCACTGACTCAGTAAAGAGAAAACTGGAAATTACTTGTAATTTTACATTTGTCATTATCTGTTTTTGTTTGTTATATTGTCAACTAGTTTTTTTTTTGTTTGTTTTTTTTTTTTGCATTACTTTATTATTTATTTGTTTATTTATTTAAAAATAAATTTATTTCATCTGTATATAATTTTACCTTAGCTGAAATTGTTACTGGAGCAATTTACTGAAGTCCAGAATGATTATATTTCTATTTTCTGTCCTATAAATTATCAATTATAGATACAGAATTAACAGCAATGGCAAAACTCTCATGACTCTCATGACTAAAACTCCCCAAAAGGTATATTTAAATATAATTTTGATTGTATCAATGTTACTACTTTATAAACCAAGTGAAATGTTTTATTCTTAGTGTGCTTGTAAAAAAAAAAATGTTCTTATATTTTTGCCACATTGTACAAAATTGTACAATTTAAAGTGTCTGAATATTCCTGTTGATGTTCTGGAGATTATTCATCTGTAGTAGCTTTGCTAAACGCTTTTTTAACAGAATCATTAATTCACATGTTGTTGTTTTTTTTTCTGTAACCAGTTTGAGAACATTTGAGCTGGAGGCATTAAACTCTTACTGGACTAAATGAACTGTAAGGATGAGGACACTGGTTGGACCAGGGCTGCTGCTGTTTCTGTGGCAGAGTGTTTGGGCTTTGGACGTTCCTCTTGAAAGTGAGTCTGCAAACTTGGTTGTCTGTTTCTTCTTTTTTTTCTTTTTGCCTTGCTTGCTGACTGTAAATGTGTTTGCGCATTTTACAGGTGTTCTTGACTCACTTTTTCACACAAGAGCCACAAAACTGAATGTGTTACATTGGGATTTTATGTGACAGGTCAATGCGAAGTGATGCACAGTTGTGAAGTCAGTACTTAAGAGACTCTGTCTACTAATTAGGCGATTTCAGAAGGCAATTAGTTGCACTGGAACTTAGCTAGTGATATCAGAATAAAGAAGGCTAATAACCAATACATACCCCACTTTTCAGATTAATTTCTTAAAAATGTTAAAAAGTGAAGGATTCTTCTGTAATCCTGGACAATATGCATGCACTTCCCTTTGTTTGTTTATCACATAATCCGATGAAACACACTGACGTTTGTGATGTTGATGTGAAAAAGTGAGACAAAGGTTTAAATACTTTTGTTAGGCATTGTTTCTTTTTGTAGAAATGCCTGATTTATCTCTCGTCCTTTCAGCCAGACAACCTCCAACCATCACAAAGCAGTCATTACAGGAGCACATTGTGGATCCCAAAGAAACCATGGTGATGGAGTGTGAAGCCAAAGGCAACCCTCATCCTATGTGAGATTTCCAGCTAAAGAGAGATAACAGCCTCATCAGCAGTCACGTCATTGATTTTTTTTTTTTTCCCCCCCCGTCTTCTCCTTAAATATGAAGTTTCTCGTGGAGGCGTAACGGGAAGTACTTCAACGTGGCCCGTGACTCCCAGGTGTCAATGCGCAGGCGCTCAGGGACCCTAGACATCTATGCCAAACACAATCCTGAACAGTACGAAGCAGAGTATCAGTGCATTGCCTCCAATCAGTATGGGTCCGCATACACACACAAGATCAGACTGCGGCTGTACAGTAAGTCAAAATACGAAACTAAAAAAGAACTGAGTTGTCTAGTTGAAGGAAATGTCAGTGACCAGTGAGAACTCTGCTGCTGTTTGTGTCCATGTGGCTTTGAATCAAACATGTGAATCTGTATTCTCACCTGTGTGCTGGATAACAATCTAATATACTTTTAAATTATTTGCTTACATGGAGGCAAAAAGGTTTGGTGAGTTTGCTGCTCAGATGGGACATGCATTCCTCTGTGATTGTGCAGGACCTCCTGTGTGGCCAAGGGAGATTCTGGAGCCGGTCGTAATCAGCGCTGGCCTTCCTCTGGTCCTGCCCTGCGACGCTCCACCAGGCCCCCCTAAACCTGAAACCTACTGGATGTCCAGCTGTAAGTGTCCGACACACAATAGTGAGCTTTGGGTTGAAATATGCTCCAACAGTGCTAATCACACTTCTTGTTCACTCTTAATAAATGCCTAAAAAACGCATATGTTCTCTGGGCATTAGTGCTGATGAGTATGATTAGAATTTTATTTCAGAACAATACTTTATATGATGGATTTCTAATTATTTCTGCTTAGGTTCGTATGCAAGACCTTTCAACTGGCCCGTTCAGACAGCTTTTCCCACCATGCAGGCTGTGCGGCAGGATCGCAGAGTTTCCATGGGGGTCAATGGAGATTTGTATTTCTCCAACGTGCTGGTTAATGACTCCACCACTGATTACTGCTGTAGCGCTCGATTTCCTTACAAGAATATGATTCAGCAAAAGATGCCTGTGGTTGTGAAGGTGCTTACAAGTGAGTCACTTAACACTCGTTTTAAATTCTCACCGGAATCTCTGCAAGCTGGTGTGCAGATGTGACTTTTGCCTTTGAATTCCTGTTCTGCTCATTATAACACACAACGTTATCGGTTGGTCTAATTGAATGTTAGCCTGCGTCCGAAAAAACACGAGCACTGCTTTTTCTTTTTTTTCACAGTTAACTGGCGTGTTAGTTTTGTGCTGCTCAATGAAAAGATTGGACCTTTACTGTGTGTATGTGTGTGCGGCTGATGTCCTCTGAATGGTTTCCACGGCAGCTCGAACAGTGGCCGAGGCCGCCCCCACCTGGCTGTCTCCCAAAGGCTCATCCAGCTCCATTCTTGTGCTGCAGGGGGAAGAGCTGCTTCTCGAGTGCATAGCAGGAGGGATGTAAGCTCAAGTTCACAAACTCAAGACCTTTGTACCTTTTGTTGAATTTCAGAGAAACAAAGACGTAGAAAACATTCTATGCGAATCTTCTCCTCTTTGCTGTTACAAAATAGTATTGTTTTTTTGTTTTTTTTAATCCATCGTTAAGGCCGACTCCTCGCATCACCTGGACTAAGGACGGCGAGGACCTGCCAGTGACGTCACATATGAAAGTGAAAAACTTCAACAAAATGATTCAAATTCCAAAGGCGTCTTTTGAAGACGCTGGAGAGTACGTGTGTGCAGCTACCAACAAGATCGGGTACATTGAGCACACGATAACGGTCAGGGTCAGAGGTGAGACTTTCAGAAACAAACTGTTTTTATTTGGAGCACATTTTTGCACCAGCTAATGTGCTCTGTGTTGAACAGCGGCTCCATTCTGGTTGGAAAGGCCTACAAATCTGATCTTGGCTCCTGAGGAAAACGGACAGCTGGTGTGTCGCTCTGATGGGGCCCCTCGACCGACGATAAGCTGGTCCATAAACGGGGAACCAATTGAGAGTAAGTCTTTGTTTTAGGATGTGTTTAGCATCCTGCAAATCTATTGTCAACCTGCTAGAGATTTGTAAAATAGTTTTAAGATATGCATTCATTATTTAGTGTAGAAATCAGTAATCTGAATAAAATATATGCTTTAGAGCAATTCAACTTTGTCTAGGAACTCTTAATGAGGAATTTATGTCTTTTTTGAATGGGTATTAATATGATGAGCACAAAGTCCCATTTCTCTTAGCTATTCTTACAAATGGAAAAGACAGGAAGAGATGAACGAAAGACATAAAATGTTTCTGATCTCTTCCTGAGTTAAAACATTAGTATTGTTGTATCTAAATGAATATGAACTTGGTTTCTTTCCGTTATTTGAGCTCCGAAATCACTGCATCTTTTTTTGTGATTTTGACCATCTCTCATTTTCTGAAGGTAAATAATAAACTTTTGCTCAGAGTTTCAGAGACCGGTTGTCAGTAGTTCGTAGAATAAAAGAATAATGTTCATTTTACTCAAACATAAACCTATGAAGAGTAAAATCAGAGAAACTGATGATTTTAAGTGGCCTCTTATTTTTTTTTCCAGAGCTGTAGTTTGAAAAAGCTGGACCAGTGACAAAAATATCTCTGCTAGAACTCAGGCTTAGCTTGCCCCCACTCACAGTGAAGGGGATAAGAGAGGCAATTAAATATGTAAGGTTCACCTTTAAAGAACTGCAGCAAAGAGCAGCATCTTCAGCAGCAGTTATGTTAATCTTCAGCAGATTAACCTAACTACTCAGTCCAAAGTAGAAGAAAACTAGTTGCTGCAGAGACATGCAATGAGGAAGCCTTTTGTTCTGCTATTATGATTTCAAGTAAACAATTTGTTAAATGTTTCCAGGTCTGTAGCCAGAATGCCATGGTTTGTACAGATGAGGTTAAATATGCTGAAGGATGTATGATACTGTTGGCCTCTTTCAGAATACCAGTGTTTTTTTTTCTTTTAGCAGGATGATCATCTAACATATATGAAGTAGGTCACCAGATCCAAATCGACCTTCTCCCATGATCATCTCATGATTACATTTTGTGTAGGAAACATATTTGGCATTAACTGAACAGAGCACCTTCGATCTTTGTAGATTTTTTTCTTTATTTTTTAATGCAGCAAAATATACATTTTAATTAGGTCTTTTAATGACTCTTTACTTTGTTTGTCAAAGTGTGGGGGGCACAGTATGAGCTTTTAAAAATGAATCTAAATGTTAATTCTTGCCCAGTCTTTTCTTCACCCACATGTCATTTGTCTTTCAGCGTCTACACCGCAGCCTAACAGGCAGGTGTCTGGAGAAACGATAACCTTTCGCAGCGTGTCCACAGAAAACACGGCTGTCTATCAGTGCAATGCCTCCAATGAGCATGGGTACCTACTGGCCAATGCGTTTGTCAATGTGCTACGTAAGTTTTGTTACTTAGAGAATATTCAGTTATTTTTCAAAGTCAGCACTAAGCCATAAATTGTGAATCTTTTTTACAAATGACCATGAACAATCCAAAAGACAGTGAAATATAAACATCCATTAGATGTATTCCTAACACTCTTCTATGTTGACAGGCATTGGAATCTACAACATCTTGCGTTATTTTATTTGACCAACTCTACAGAAACAGTCAACACAAATCAACAACTTTATGTAGTTACATTGAAAAGACGTCACATCTGCCTTGTCAGTGTCATTCAGAGTATTTTTTTTTAGCTTCATTTGTTTACTTACATTTGAGGAACAAAACTGCAACGTTAAAAACATCTGGTTTGCTACTCAACTGGGAGGTCTCAGACTGGAAGCTCCCAGCCAGAATAGTTGTTAAAGATAAGTTGTTAGAACAACTTTGAGGGTGAAAAGTTGTCTTTGCCTTTGTTAAGCTAAGAAAATGTTAACATATATTAAATATTTCATCTCCTTTTAGAAAAATACAGAAAAACAGACATGAAAGCACAGTTGTTACCGACAGGCCTGTCGGTTGTGACTCTAAAAGCACTGAATCCAGCTGCAGTGTCTGCTTTGTGACTCTCCCCACAATCATCTCAATGGGGCTTTTATTCTGTACTGTTTTTCTGTCACACTTTTTCCTTCCACTCAAATTTACAACAATTTAATTCCAAATATGAACCAGTGAACAGTCCACTGATGTTTTGTGGCTTATCCTCCTTGTGGTGAGTATCAGTCACCAAATTTACTGAGATGATCTTGTGTTTTGTCCCTCAGATGCGACGCCTCGCATTATTGGGCCCAGGAATGAGCTCATAAAGACGATAGAGGGACATCGTGCCTTTTTAGACTGTCGCTTCTTTGGCTCTCCCGTTCCTGAACTGCGATGGTACGTTTTGTTCGCCTTGGCTGGCATTAGGGAGCAACCTATCCGAGTCTGCAGGTTTATGGCTTGTCTGACACAGGTCCAAATACGGACAAGGAAATCTGGAGGGAAACCGTTTCAGGACCCACAGGAACGGGACTCTGGAGATCAAACGCATCCAGATAGAAGACCAGGGTACCTATCTGTGTGTGATCAGCAACATAGCAGGGAGAGATGAGAATCAAGTCCGAGTAGAGGTCAAAGGTAAAGACGACAGATCCTCACAGAAAACGTTTGTCACCAGGAGGCTCTACTAAAGGTCTGACAGCAGCATTGTTTGCTATGCTTCTTAGAGCCCATCATAATTGTGACCAAACCACGGAGTATGAAAGTCCTGCGTGGAAGTGATGTGCGCCTGGAGTGTGGTGTAAAAGCAGACATCACCACACCAATCAAAACAACATGGATGAAAAACAAAAACCAAGCTGCTCTCAGTTGGAGGTCCGTGACTTTTCCTCAAGTTTAATTCATGTCTCACAACAGAATTAAAGCTTTTTATTTCAGTGTGATCTGAGGGTTTGTTTTTTTTTTACTTTGGTAGAGTCTCTATGGATGAATCAAACCTTGTCATTACTAATGTGAACAGAGGTGATGAGGGGAATTACACATGTGTGATCCAAAATGACCTGGAACAGAAGTCTGCATCAGCACACCTAATGGTGATGGGTAGGACCCAGAGGAAGGAAAACCTATTTTAGCAGATAAGCTGCCTGTTCGTCTTAAAACTGTTTTTACGTTTTGTTTTTTGTCTGTTTGTTGTTGTAGACCGACCAAGTCCTCCGACTGACTTGGAACTGTCAGATCCATACGAACGCAGTGTGCGACTCAGTTGGGTCCCTGGGGACAGCAACCACAGCCCCATCACTGGTAAAAATGAATCAGCTAAATAAACTGACAGGAATACACCTTTTGCTTTTGAAATGTTTTGCATGTGTGTTCGTCATGATAATATTAAGCACCATTTTTTGATTTCCGACAGAGTATTTAGTGCAGTATGATGACGATGACTGGATACCAGGAAAGTGGAAAAACCTATCGACATACCCAGGAAATCTCAACTCTGTCATGCTGCATCTGCAACCTTTCACCTACTACGAGTTCAGGGTTATTGCCAACAATGAAATCGGATCGAGTCGTCCCAGTCGGCCATCTAAGCGCTTCCAGACCAGCGGCGCACGTGGGTCTCATGCTGAGTGACAATATTTGCAATTATTAGCTTATAAACACGAGAAACATGATTGATTTTATATATAAATATGTATATATATAATTTAAGGACATAGAGAGAACTTCACACTGACCTTTTTAAAGTCGTAAATTATCTTTTTTTCATGCAGTAGCATAATCTAACATGTAAATAATAGAAACATAAATGTTTATGTTTGTCAAATGGGGAACGATACTAGATTAAGAAATCATTTTTGACAAAATTAGCACAACAAAAACCCACATATTACATATTATGTGGGTTTGCTTGGCAGGATGTTGTTTTCTCTGCGACTCAGATCCAAACAAAGTAGCCTGTGTAAGTGGCATTCCCATGAAACCATTTGTATGCAACTTCCATCAGTTCATTTAGTTTTCTATTATTAATACAGCTAATAATAACAATAATAATAA
This sequence comes from Poecilia formosa, assembly GCF_000485575.1. Classification (NCBI taxonomy): domain Eukaryota; kingdom Metazoa; phylum Chordata; class Actinopteri; order Cyprinodontiformes; family Poeciliidae; genus Poecilia; species Poecilia formosa. Next base: position 606,224 of record NW_006800059.1, on the reverse strand, counting down.
TAATAAAATTTTGTTTCAATCAAATGTACTTATATAACCTTGACTATAATCTGCAAATCTATTATTCTTCTGATTCAGAATGAGTCAGGAGTGATCCTGCATGTAAGTGTAAAACCTAGTTATTATATTTAGAAGGGTTTAAAACTGAGAAAGTAGTAGCAGGCAAATAGGAGTATTCCTATTTTACATTAGTATTCAGAATAAACTAGTTTTAATTACGACCCGTTGGGTTTTATGTTTGTCCTCGGTACGTTTGTGGAAATCAATGTGCCGTGTAAACGTATTCCTAGTGGAGAAATCTGTGTTACACTCTGAGTAAGCTGCTCCTCAGGATTGAAGCAGTCTAGAGCGCGATGCAGAAGGACGCCTCAGGCCGTGACTCGACCTCCTGTGTCTTAGGACTCACTTAAGGTTAACAGCTAATGAGCAGACTTTCCAGAGAGACACTATTCTGAACAACCTCCTGATCAAAAGGACAACAAAAAAAAGAGTTAGATTTATAACTTTTGATAAAAGCCTGCTTGTCTCTTTTTTTGCTTGGAAAAATCCAAGCTTGGAACGTGTGGTTTTAAATCAATTACAGATCATTTTGTTTTCTTGTTCAGCTCCTGATGTCATACCAAAGAATCTGAAAGGTGTGGGTACATGGAGAAATAACATGGAAATCAGCTGGGAGGTAACTCGGACTGACATAAAACCGTAAATCTGTATTTCCCTGTGGGAGTTTACAACATAAATCTTCCTTAACACAAAACATCACATTGACAGTTCTTGTGTTTGCAGCCTCTGACGTGGCGAGAGTGGAACGGACCACACTTGAAGTATCTGGTTTGGTGGAGAAGGAGGGATTCCAGAGAGGAGTGGAAAAATGCAACTACAAAGTGGCTGAAGTATTACATTTATGACGCGGACACGTTCACCCCCTACGAGCTCAAAGTCCAGGCAGTCAATGACTTCGGGCTTGGACCTGAGTCGCCCGTGGTCATTGGTTACTCTGGTGAAGACCGTAAGTACTGCTTGCACTTACAGTGCAGTTTGTCTATTTGCTGCTTTATCATTTAAATCTCAGTGAAACGTTTGAAAACACGCACTCTGTAAATAATGAACAAATCACCAAAATAGTTTGTGGTAAATTTCCAAAATATTCCTGCTGTTTCTCCCACTTTATGAAGACAGACGTGACATTAGAGAAGAAACTAAAAACTTCTCTTTTGGCTTATTTTAGAACATTTTCAGCACATTGCCATCAACATTCTCTCAGAAGGCAATACCTCTCTGTTTATTCATATTCCATGTCTTTTTTCCTTTCTTGCCTTACAAACTACTCTGAAAGACTTCTTCTTATCAACAGTAAAGATAAGCTGGCATTCCATTTCTATTTTTTTCCCAGGTCCGATAGCGGCCCCCCTGAACTTGAGAGTGTCTGACATCGAGAGCACTCAGGTTACGTTACATTGGGACCCAGTGACACGTGAATCTATTATGGGACAGCTCAAAGAATACAAGGTGGGTCTATTATGACTGTGACAAAAGTTAAAACGTAATAATAGCTGCGGAACCCTCCCTGTACATTATTATAGCTAATTGCTATAGGATGGTTAATAGCTCATTTTATGGTATTTGAGTTACAACAACATTCAATAAGCTACATTCATGTTTTTGCTGTGCTGGTAATTCTATTTGATAATGTTACTAATTGTGTGTGTGTGTGTGTGTGTGTTTTTTTAGTTGATCATCATTTCATATTTTGACTCTGGTGCCAAATATGTGACGACACAGAGGCAAAGACTGAAAAGTGTTTCTTCTGAATTTTAAGGTCTACTACTGGAGAGACAGCAGCCAGCTGAGGTGGCACAGGGTCAACAGAGCCATGAGGTCCAAAGTGTTTCCCAACAGCAATCCAGAACCCTCAGGCGTCGTCACTGACCTCATTCCTTATAGCAACTACGTGATGTATATAGTAGTGACGAACAGCCGGTATGAAGGACCGCCAAGTAATCACATCCACTTCTCCACACCAGAAGGAGGTATAAAAAAAATTTAAAAAAAAAATTTAAAAAAAAATAATAATAATAATACTAATAATAATAATAAAAATAAAATAAACCATCTGCAAGTAATATGCTGCTATTTTTCTACAGGCTTTGCATTAAAATGTTGCTTACAATCCTGGGCTTTGTTTTTACAGTACCATCTGCTCCAAGATCCTTCAGGATCCAACAGAGACATCTGGACAGCATTTATGTTGACTGGGACCTACCAGAAGAGCCTAATGGTGTTATTACTGGCTACAGCCTGAAATACCAGACAGGTAGGTATGCCAAAAGACTCTAACAAACGATGCCAAGCGCACTCAGAAATACGTAAAAATCAACTACTCACAGCAATTCCAGAGAAGCTGGTTATGGATCCCTTCCCCTTATAACCACTGCAGTATCTGCACATAGAAATCCAAATACTACTGAAGTCTGTGAAGAGGGTAATAAACTTTTGTAACTACTCAGCGGTCAGATACCTGAACGTTTAATGTTCCAGGATCGACATCAAGAGTTGTCCAAGTTTTGTGAAGTATCCCACCTCTCCACAGTGAATGCAAGCAGAGGAGAAGAGCTGAAAGTGGAGGAGTTCCCACCGAACGTGACGAGCTTCTCTATCCGGCGATTCGACCGCTACACTCGCTACAGATTCTCTGTGGCTGCACACACTCGGGTCGGGCTGGGAGAGTGGCATACGGAGGAGTCTCCCCACTACACCACAGAGAGTAATTTACTCTTGTTCTCGGGTTTTTTTGACACAACCGCTTTGGAGTGCTGGGAAGATGCTGACTCTCTTCCTGTGTGATTGTTTGTCCCAGTATATGCTCAGGACCAGGTGGACATTTCCACTCAGGGGTGGTTTATTGGCATCATGTGTGCTGTGGCTCTCATCGTGCTCATCCTCCTCATAGTGTGTTTCATCAAGAGGAGCCGAGGAGGAAAATATCCAGGTACAAAGGGGGGGAATTCCTGTGAAATATTCCGGTATGCAGAGGTGCACACTGGGAAAAACAAACCAGCATAAAGTGCTGCGTCCAGTATTTTTATGTCTTACATAAATCTATGTGCAATTAATTACTAAAATAACTGTGCATATTTGATAGAACATTTGCTGTTTGCTTCTGTTTTCCTAGCAAACTGTTTAACTTAAACCTTTTCTATGAATTAGTGCGCGACAAAAAGGACATTTCATTGGAACTGGTGGATGACAAAGATCAGGAGGGAACATTTGATTACAGGTAAACATCCAAAACTAACATATAAACTGCTGTATTATTGTTTTTAGTTGGTAATGAGGAATAATGTCACACTGTAACACACACCTATCAGTTCAGGTTATACTCTGATAACATTGTTTGCATGGATTTGCTCTGTATCTGTGTNTGAATCTAAATGTTAATTCTTGCCCAGTCTTTTCTTCACCCACATGTAATTTGTCTTTCAGCGTCTACACCGCAGCCTAACAGGCAGGTGTCTGGAGAAACGATAACCTTTCGCAGCGTGTCCACAGAAAACACGGCTGTCTATCAGTGCAATGCCTCCAATGAGCATGGGTACCTACTGGCCAATGCGTTTGTCAATGTGCTACGTAAGTTTTGTTACTTAGAGAATATTCAGTTATTTTTCAAAGTCAGCACTAAGCCATAAATTGTGAATCTTTTTTACAAATGACCATGAACAATCCAAAAGACAGTGAAATATAAACATCCATTAGATGTATTCCTAACACTCTTCTATGTTGACAGGCATTGGAATCTACAACATCTTGCGTTATTTTATTTGACCAACTCTACAGAAACAGTCAACACAAATCAACAACTTTATGTAGTTACATTGAAAAGACGTCACATCTGCCTTGTCAGTGTCATTCAGAGTATTTTTTTTTAGCTTCATTTGTTTACTTACATTTGAGGAACAAAACTGCAACGTTAAAAACATCTGGTTTGCTACTCAACTGGGAGGTCTCAGACTGGAAGCTCCCAGCCAGAATAGTTGTTAAAGATAAATTGTTAGAACAACTTTGAGGGTGAAAAGTTGTCTTTGCCTTTGTTAAGCTAAGAAAATGTTAACATATATTAAATATTTCATCTCCTTTTAGAAAAATACAGAAAAACAGACATGAAAGCACAGTTGTTACCGACAGGTCTGTCGGTTGTGGCTCTAAAAGCACTGAATCCAGCTGCAGTGTCTGCTTTGTGACTCTCCCCACAATCATCTCAATGGGGCTTTTATTCTGTTTTTCTGTCACACTTTTTCCTTCCACTCAAATTTACAACAATTTAATTCCAAATATGAACCAGTGAACAGTCCACTGATGTTTTGTGGCTTATCCTCCTTGTGGTGAGTATCAGTCACCAAATTTACTGAGATGATCTTGTGTTTTGTCCCTCAGATGCGACGCCTCGCATTATTGGGCCCAGGAATGAGCTCATAAAGACGATAGAGGGACATCGTGCCTTTTTAGACTGTCGCTTCTTTGGCTCTCCCGTTCCTGAACTGCGATGGTACGTTTTGTTCGTCTTGGCTGGCATTAGGGAGCAACCTATCCGAGTCTGCAGGTTTATGGCTTGTCTGACACAGGTCCAAATACGGACAAGGAAATCTGGAGGGAAACCGTTTCAGGACCCACAGGAACGGGACTCTGGAGATCAAACGCATCCAGATAGAAGACCAGGGTACCTATCTGTGTGTGATCAGCAACATAGCAGGGAGAGATGAGAATCAAGTCCGAGTAGAGGTCAAAGGTAAAGACGACAGATCCTCACAGAAAACGTTTGTCACCAGGAGGCTCTACTAAAGGTCTGACAGCAGCATTGTTTGCTATGCTTCTTAGAGCCCATCATAATTGTGACCAAACCACGGAGTATGAAAGTCCTGCGTGGAAGTGATGTGCGCCTGGAGTGTGGTGTAAAAGCAGACATCACCACACCAATCAAAACAACATGGATGAAAAACAAAAACCAAGCTGCTCTCAGTTGGAGGTCCGTGACTTTTCCTCAAGTTTAATTCATGTCTCACAAAAGAATTAAAGCTTTTTATTTCAATGTGATCTGAGGGTTTGTTTTTTTTTACTTTGGTAGAGTCTCTATGGATGAATCAAACCTGGTCATAACTAATGTGAACAGAGGTGATGAGGGGAATTACACATGTGTGATCCAAAATGACCTGGAACAGAAGTCTGCATCAGCACACCTAATGGTGATGGGTAGGACCCAGAGGAAGGAAAACCTATTTTAGCAGATAAGCTGCCTGTTCGTCTTAAAACTGTTTTTACGTTTTGTTTTTTGTCTGTTTGTTGTTGTAGACCGACCAAGTCCTCCGACTGACTTGGAACTGTCAGATCCATACGAACGCAGTGTGCGACTCAGTTGGGTCCCTGGGGACAGCAACCACAGCCCCATCACTGGTAAAAATGAATCAGCTAAATAAACTGACAGGAATACACCTTTTGCTTTTGAAATGTTTTGCATGTGTGTTCGTCATGATAATATTAAGCACCATTTTTTGATTTCCGACAGAGTATTTAGTGCAGTATGATGACGATGACTGGATACCAGGAAAGTGGAAAAACCTATCGACATACCCAGGAAATCTCAACTCTGTCATGCTGCATCTGCAACCTTTCACCTACTACGAGTTCAGGGTTATTGCCAACAATGAAATCGGATCGAGTCGTCCCAGTCGGCCATCTAAGCGCTTCCAGACCAGCGGCGCACGTGGGTCTCATGCTGAGTGACAATATTTGCAATTATTAGCTTATAAACACGAGAAACATGATTGATTTTATATATAAATATGTATATATATAATTTAAGGACATAGAGAGAACTTCACACTGACCTTTTTAAAGTCGTAAATTATCTTTTTTTCATGCAGTAGCATAATCTAACATGTGAATAATAGAAACATAAATGTTTATGTTAGTCAAATGGGGAACGATACTAGGTTAAGAAATCATTTTTGACAAAATTAGCACAATGTGTAATATGCGGGTTTGCTTGGCAGGATGTTGTTTTCTCTGCGACTCAGATCCAAACAAAGTAGCCTGTGTAAGTGGCATTCCCATGAAACCATTTGTATGCAACTTCCATCAGTTCATTTAGTTTTCTATTATTAATACAGCTAATAATAACAATAATAATAATAATAAAATTTTGTTTCAATCAAATGTACTTATATAACCTTGACTATAATCTGCAAATCTATTATTCTTCTGATTCAGAATGAGTCAGGAGTGATCCTGCATGTAAGTGTAAAACCTAGTTATTATATTTAGAAGGGTTTAAAACTGAGAAAGTAGTAGCAGGCAAATAGGAGTATTCCTATTTTACATTAGTATTCAGAATAAACTAGTTTTAATTACGACCCGTTGGGTTTTATGTTTGTCCTCGGTACGTTTGTGGAAATCAATGTGCCGTGTAAACGTATTCCTAGTGGAGAAATCTGTGTTACACTCTGAGTAAGCTGCTCCTCAGGATTGAAGCAGTCTAGAGCGCGATGCAGAAGGACGCCTCAGGCCGTGACTCGACCTCCTGTGTCTTAGGACTCACTTAAGGTTAACAGCTAATGAGCAGACTTTCCAGAGAGACACTATTCTGAACAACCTCCTGATCAAAAGGACAACAAAAAAAAGAGTTAGATTTATAACTTTTGATAAAAGCCTGCTTGTCTCTTTTTTTGCTTGGAAAAATCCAAGCTTGGAACGTGTGGTTTTAAATCAATTACAGATCATTTTGTTTTCTTGTTCAGCTCCTGATGTCATACCAAAGAATCTGAAAGGTGTGGGTACATGGAGAAATAACATGGAAATCAGCTGGGAGGTAACTAGGACTGACATAAAACCGTAAATCTGTATTTCCCTGTGGGAGTTTACCACATAAATCTTCCTTAACACAAAACATCACATTGACAGTTCTTGTGTTTGCAGCCTCTGACGTGGCGAGAGTGGAACGGACCACACTTGAAGTATCTGGTTTGGTGGAGAAGGAGGGATTCCAGAGAGGAGTGGAAAAATGCAACTACAAAGTGGCTGAAGTATTACATTTATGACGCGGACACGTTCACCCCCTACGAGCTCAAAGTCCAGGCAGTCAATGACTTCGGGCTTGGACCTGAGTCGCCCGTGGTCATTGGTTACTCTGGTGAAGACCGTAAGTACTGCTTGCACTTACAGTGCAGTTTGTCTATTTGCTGCTTTATCATTTAAATCTCAGTGAAACGTTTGAAAACACGCACTCTGTAAATAATGAACAAATCACCAAAATAGTTTGTGGTAAATTTCCAAAATATTCCTGCTGTTTCTCCCACTTTATGAAGACAGACGTGACATTAGAGAAGAAACTAAAAACTTCTCTTTTGGCTTATTTTAGAACATTTTCAGCACATTGCCATCAACATTCTCTCAGAAGGCAATACCTCTCTGTTTATTCATATTCCATGTCTTTTTTCCTTTCTTGCCTTACAAACTACTCAGAAAGACTTCTTCTTATCAACAGTAAAGATAAGCTGGCATTCCATTTCTATTTTTTTCCCAGGTCCGATAGCGGCCCCCCTGAACTTGAGAGTGTCTGACATCGAGAGCACTCAGGTTACGTTACATTGGGACCCAGTGACACGTGAATCTATTATGGGACAGCTCAAAGAATACAAGGTGGGTCTATTATGACTGTGACAAAAGTTAAAACGTAATAATAGCTGCGGAACCCTCCCTGTACATTATTATAGCTAATTGCTATAGGATGGTTAATAGCTCATTTTATGGTATTTGAGTTACAACAACATTCAATAAGCTACATTCATGTTTTTGCTGTGCTGGTAATTCTATTTGATAATGTTACTAATTGTGTGTGTGTGTGTGTGTGTGTTTTTTTAGTTGATCATCATTTCATATTTTGACTCTGGTGCCAAATATGTGACGACACAGAGGCAAAGACTGAAAAGTGTTTCTTCTGAATTTTAAGGTCTACTACTGGAGAGACAGCAGCCAGCTGAGGTGGCACAGGGTCAACAGAGCCATGAGGTCCAAAGTGTTTCCCAACAGCGATCCAGAACCCTCAGGCGTCGTCACTGACCTCATTCCTTATAGCAACTACGTGATGTATATAGTAGTGACGAACAGCCGGTATGAAGGACCGCCAAGTAATCACATCCACTTCTCCACACCAGAAGGAGGTATAAAAAAAATTTAAAAAAAAAATTTAAAAAAAAATAATAATAATAATACTAATAATAATAATAAAAATAAAATAAACCATCTGCAAGTAATATGCTGCTATTTTTCTACAGGCTTTGCATTAAAATGTTGCTTACAATCCTGGGCTTTGTTTTTACAGTACCATCTGCTCCGAGATCCTTCAGGATCCAACAGAGACATCTGGACAGCATTTATGTTGACTGGGACCTACCAGAAGAGCCTAATGGTGTTATTACTGGCTACAGCCTGAAATACCAGACAGGTAGGTATGCCAAAAGACTCTAACAAACGATGCCAAGCGCACTCAGAAATACGTAAAAATCAACTACTCACAGCAATTCCAGAGAAGCTGGTTATGGATCCCTTCCCCTTATAACCACTGCAGTATCTGCACATAGAAATCCAAATACTACTGAAGTCTGTGAAGAGGGTAATAAACTTTTGTAACTACTCAGCGGTCAGATACCTGAACGTTTAATGTTCCAGGATCGACATCAAGAGTTGTCCAAGTTTTGTGAAGTATCCCACCTCTCCACAGTGAATGCAAGCAGAGGAGAAGAGCTGAAAGTGGAGGAGTTCCCACCGAACGTGACGAGCTTCTCTATCCGGCGATTCGACCGCTACACTCGCTACAGATTCTCTGTGGCTGCACACACTCGGGTCGGGCTGGGAGAGTGGCATACGGAGGAGTCTCCCCACTACACCACAGAGAGTAATTTACTCTTGTTCTCGGGTTTTTTTGACACAACCGCTATGGAGTGCTGGGAAGATGCTGACTCTCTTCCTGTGTGATTGTTTGTCCCAGTATATGCTCAGGACCAGGTGGACATTTCCACTCAGGGGTGGTTTATTGGCATCATGTGTGCTGTGGCTCTCATCGTGCTCATCCTCCTCATAGTGTGTTTCATCAAGAGGAGCCGAGGAGGAAAATATCCAGGTACAAAGGGGGGGAATTCCTGTGAAATATTCCGGTATGCAGAGGTGCACACTGGGAAAAACAAACCAGCATAAAGTCCTGCGTCCAGTATTTTTATGTCTTACATAAATCTATGTGCAATTAATTACTAAAATAACTGGACATATTTGATAGAACATTTGCTGTTTGCTTCTGTTTTCCTAGCAAACTGTTTAACTTAAACCTTTTCTATGAATTAGTGCGCGACAAAAAGGACATTTCATTGGAACTGGTGGATGACAAAGATCAGGAGGGAACATTTGATTACAGGTAAACATCCAAAACTAACATATAAACTGCTGTATTATTGTTTGTAGTTGGTAATGAGGAATAATGTCACACTGTAACACACACCTATCAGTTCAGGTTATACTCTGATAACATTGTTTGCATGGATTTGCTCTGTATCTGTGTGTTTTCCTTTCGTAAATTGAAAATGCTCTGTGACATTACTGTACCAATAATGTCCATCCTAACTGAACAAGTTCAAGGATGAGTTTTAAATAAACAAATGAAAACAGTTTTTTTTTTTTTTTTTTTTTTTGTAGATTGGTACTTTGCATCCAATTACTGTTGAGTTTCTAAATTAATCAAACATAACTGGCTTTTCTTTGGAAAAATCCCAGTCTTTGACATGACACTACCTGAACAGAAAACTAGAAAGTTAGTTTGGTTCGTTTCGTCCGGAATCAACCTGATATCATTTAATGCAGAGGTCATTCTCAGTGACATTTGTGAAGTTAATATTATACAGTGTTGTGCAACCACAGGCTTGGTTTGGTCATTTATAACTAAAGGCAATTATTAACAAAGTTAGCAATTTTCATCAAAACTCCCAAGTTGAGGCATCACCCGTTTATCAGGAAATAAAAGCTAAAATTCCTGTCAGTCTCAGTCATTGTTTATTGAATACCTGCTTAATGAGATGTGGGCTGGTTGGACAGTAGACAAAGGAATAAGTTCAGCACTAATTTTCTCAATGGACACATATAGAGAATAAAACACAGGCAAATTCTCCCCGAAATATAAGAATTTATCAGCAAAATATGTCGATCTTTCACTTGAAATACTTTCATCTACAAACTAACTAATCCAGGAACACCCAACTAAATTGCCAAGTAAAAATTAATTATTGTTCAGTTTTTTATGAGTGCTGGTGGTCTGTTATGACTAATTACGTCACAAAAGGAAAAGCTATGTTGTGTAAGCACTGCAGCCACCTTTAGCATTAAAGGGATTTCGCTTTACCATGTGCAGCAGAGATAACAGGGACAATTTAGCATGTTTCAAGGACAATGTGGACCTGTCTTATGCAGTTTAGTGAGGGAGGAAGAAAAGGAATGTCAATGTCAAATTTATTTATATAGCACTTTTACAAGCCGGTTTAAAACTGAAGTGCTGTACAAAAATGATAACATAGTAGAATACGTTGATGGGAAAAGAAAGAGAAAACATAAAAAATAAGTGCAATAATAAGTGAAGAAAACAAAAATTAAAGGTTATAGCATCAGGCCTCAGTTAAAGGCCAACAAATAAAAATAAGTTTTGAGAAGCGATTTAAAATGATCTTTACTAGTAATGTAAGTTCACTTTGCTGGGCTACTGGTGGTTCAACCATTTATTGGAGTAAAGTTTTATCAACTCCAATAAATGGAGCCTCAGCTTGCTTTAGGCCTGACACACTTTCACATTCAATAATGCAAAATCACATGGAAATACATAATGAAGTGAATCATATTTGAATTGTTTTCTCCTGAACTAATGTCCTCTGCCCAGACACAACCTCCAACGTGAACCTTTCCTAAGAACAGGAAGATTGGAGCCAAATGGAAGCTGCGGCTTTATTGTTAATCACGCTTTAGCACATCCGAGCACAGATGCAGTTCAAATCAGATATCTGACCTTATTTTCTGTAACCCTTTGATTAAATAGCTTTTTTTTTTGTTTCTTTACTTTTCCTTCTCTATCTAAAACTTTCCCTTCCAATACCTCAACCTTCTGTTTTGTCCACTCAACCACTCAAGGTCCCTTGAAAGGTATGAAAAGACTAAATGTTGATTTATTGACACTATTGACATTATTTACAGTAACTTTATGAAGAAAAAAAAGTTACTTTGTGAATTTCAATCTTTTAATTTTACACAGTTTAATTAAATGTTTTCATATTTCAGGATAGCACGTGTCTCAACTTTGCCCTATCCTCGGCGGTACGACGCATTACCTTTTACTGTATTTCAGTCACAATAGTTCATGTTTCTGAGATCCAATTTGTGCTGACACCCTTATTCTTTTTGCCAGAGAGGAGGAAAGAGGACTCCAGAGAGCTCAGCCGTCTGTGGAGGCGATACTGAAGAGATCAGACAGCGACGACAGCCTGGTTGAATACGGAGAAGGAGGAGAAATCCAGTTCAATGAGGACGGATCGTTCATCGGCCAGTACACGGGAACGAGGAGAGACGTCAGGGACTTGGACTTTGGTGGAAATCTAGAGCTCCACTCTCCGATGAATACCATCTACTCTCTGGCATGAGACTAAAACCTCAAGGACCAATTCTTGCTCCGGCTGTTTTCCCTGGAACTTCGCTCTGTTCGTACCTTCTCGGAAGCAGGCAGAGGAAGTGAAGATTTGAGTCCATTTGAGGAGGAAACAGCTGGAGATATAGAGCTGCTATTAAACCTTTGTTATTTCACAAGCCTCAACTTTCATTTGTATGGAGGGGGGAACCATGCAGAGGTCGGGATCCTCTTGACATGTGTGTGTTTTTAGACATTATCTGTTAAAACAGAAGATTTTCCTTTCATGTTGTGTGTATATATATAGAACATATCTTTGCAAAACCTGAAGTGTTGTGAGAGACTGAGAAGGAGCTTTTTATTGTGTCTGTGAAAACTTTTGCAAGGACCAACTCACCCTCTGTAACTGCATCTTTTTCTGTTTGTTAACTCCAACCGCAAAGTTTATGTTAATTATGAGTGCAACACGTCCTGAAGGTTTCTTCCTCAACTTTGGTTCAAATTTGTTTCAGCTTTTTAGATTTATAAATTAAAACAAAGAGGCCGACCTAATGCTTTCCTCGTCGAGGAAAACATTTCTGTAGAACAATTTCAAGCAGCTTCTGAAGCGCTCTCCTAATTTGATGCATTCTGTGGCGTAACAGTGTTTCTTTGACGTCTAACATCAGCTGTGTACGAAGCAAAAAATGAATAAAAAAAGTGTTTGTAAATATGTGGGCTTGTTTCACTCTGAATGCTAAATTTCTGAATCCATACATTTATGATGAGCATTCTTTGTGGCTGTAGTTGATTAAAGGATATAAATGTGCTTTATGAGACAGTCATTAGGGAATACTGTGTTTCACTGTGGAAAAGTATCATCTAAATCATTCATAAGGAGAGACTCCACTATGTATAAGAGGAATATTTAGTCAAACTAGTGGAAACAAAGGGTCTATGAATGATCTGTATAGTGAGGTTGATCTTGGTAGCTGATGGACTCGTGTAAATCAGATAAATAGGACGGATAGAGATTCATTCTGGGTTACCTGGGGACATCAGCAGATCTTGAACCATCTTTATTTACTCAGATCGTTATTTACTCAAGTTAAAGCTCAACCAGGAATCATTTTGTGGAGAATAGATCCCTGCCTCTTACCAGACTAAACACAGAGAAGCAGAGGAGTTTAAGAGATGTTGTAAGGCAGGGATGTTTCTCATTGGCTCATGAATCTACTAACACAGCGGGGTGAGTTCTTCTAAAGGAGTTTTAATTTACAATTTTCTTCGTGATAATTTTAGGTATTTATTTTAAGAATGTCCGACGAAACAGATAAATACAACATGCACATTTTTACACATTGCTTTTGGTGAATGTTAATGTTTCACATTTGAAGTTACATTTAAAGCTTTGTTCATCGTGTGTCATCTGTTGCTCTTTTGCAATAATTACTGTTGTCAGAAGCAGATACAAATCATATTAACTGTCATCAAATTTGTGTAGAGAATAATTAACTGTAATTGGGCATTACTCACATTTACAGTGAAAAACTATTGATTATTTATTCTGTTTTTGCTTTTTTTGTAGCACTTAAATGCTTTTGATCATTCAAATATCAGACAAAACTTGTGGAAGAAAAAAAAACCTCAATTTTAACCACAGCAACCAGATACCAGATTCAGGGGCAGTTATGTTTTTTACATGGATGTTTATGTTCAGCTTCTTTTGTTCTAGACATTGTAAACAAAACCCCTTTATTGTGAATGAGATGGGATTTTATCTTTCACTCTAAAAACTCATTTTGATGTTTTGAGGATGGAAAACTATTCTAAACAGTTTATGCTTCACCAAATACTTTTTTAGGGCTTTTCGGGTGTTTTCACAGACTAAATTTGTAACATTTCTCGGTAGAAGGGAAAAGGACTGCATCTTTGCAGAAACCCTGGATCCAAAATCAACCAGTCTGCCATTTGCTGAACTGTTGTTGACTGTATTCCTGCCAACATAAACCCTGGAGCCTGAGTTATTTGAACTGCTGCACAGAGAATCTAAAAGAATGATCATTTCCCAAAGAAAGAACGCTGTCTCTGATCATGTCGTAAAAGTGGATTTCCTTCCACTGTCCTGAGAGAAGGCGAACCACAGCTCGACATGTCTACCCTGTAGACTGGAGAAAATAAAAAATAGAATAGAATAGAATAGAATAGAATAGAATAGAATAGAATAGAATAGAATAGAATAGAATAGAAATATCCTTTTTTGTGCCATTAACGGGAAAATTATGTTAAAACAGCAGCAAAGTCACAGGCAATCAAACTACGTAGATTCACAAAAAGATGAAATATTTCTTTAAAAAACAGAATTAAGAAGAAATAAATTATCAGAGAAGTTGCTTGTGTATTTTATGGTGTATGTTTGCAGTATCAACTAAAAGAAACTCTAACTTAGTAATTAATCATAGTTCTGACTAGTTACATAAGACAGACGTTGCTGCACGTTGTTTTTGCACATTTTCATTTTAAAAGTTATTTACAACCAAACCTTTTGTTGCGCAACATCATGATGATATAGTTAATTTGTTACTTTTGAAAAATCCAAGCAAACTCTGAGCAAGTAAGCAAAGTGAAACACCCCCAATTCTGAATCTGTAACGTATTAACTTGCAAAAAATGAAACCTGAACCCTGACAATTCTGGAGTATTAAAACATCAATGCACTTAGAGCTATTAAGGCAAGGACATCTTATCTAAGGATACAGGCATATCTATAAGGAGTGCTGCTGCCCATTCAAACTGCATTCATGTTTAATCTCTGCGCCCTTCTAATCACAGAAATGACTGACAATCTCATAAAGACTGGCCAATTAGGTTTTCTTCAAGTTACCTGTATTCACAGGCAAAGAAAAATTTAAAATAAATGCACAGGTAAGTATTTGAACGAGTGGTGTTTACAGAAAGCTTTTGATTTGCTCCACAAATATGAAATTCAGAAACTGCTTTCATTCCATCAATTTGAACTTGTTTTACTGCTATACTTTATGCCTTCATGAGCTTAGTATACAGATATTATAAAAGATAAGGAAAATTACATAAAGAAAATCAACTGCATTTGCAGATACAGTAAAAACTGTACTCAGGAATTTGACACTGTTAAAAGTATCAGCCACATAATTACTTGTATTGCTGTAACAACATTTTTGAAAGAATCGTGTCACATTTTATTTACGTTTGCTTCGGTTTATTGTTAAAGACGAGTCGTGGAAATATCACTAAATACCTTTTGAATTTAAAATTTCATATCATCGTTTTGAATTACATGACATGTACCACGCTGTCTGACATCAACTGCAAATAAGCAAAGTGTAATTTAATTGTCAGTAAAATGTGTTGTAAATTTCTAACAAAGCGATGTTACGTTTTTCAAACACTTTGTGTTATGCGTAACAAAACTAAACGATCACTTGTGGGAGTGTTAGCTGTGTATCATGAAAATGTCATGGAAACCAATCAGCTGCTATCTGCAAGAATGAATTTACAGTCCGTTGTGGGACATCAGTTGATAGGATAGGTTACATAACATTCTCCTCTCGAGAACATTTATCAGCTTATCAAACTTAAATGAGGAACAATCATCAGCTCATCACTAGCCAAAAAAACCCCAAATCATTCTTATCTTGACGTTACGAATGAATCACTAATGTCTGGCCTTTGTTCCTCACATATTTTACCTATAAAAAGGAGAACGGCTGGAGCAGCCAGACGTAGAGCAAGCTACCTGAGGAAAGGTACCAATGACATTTTCATCTGTACTCTAGGTTGCATTTTGTGCAGTGGTTCAACTGTACAACTTTTGAAATCGACTTCAGATAACTAAAATATAATCTTGTTATGGTTTGTTAGATTAAACTGTGCTATGTTTTCAGAAAACTCTGAAGAAAAGGCTTCATCATGGCTCGACTGACCATCCTGGCTGGTAAGTTAGTTATCTAATATTTGAATGTGTTCCAAGAGTTGTTAAGAAAAAGTATTAATTAAACTCCTTTTCAGGATTGGCACTTCTGATGTGTCTTCAGACTGGTAAGAATTATTATTCTTTTGTTTCTGGAATTTGCACATTAATCACAGCTTGAACACGAGCCTACTAATAATAATTTTATTCTTTTATTATAGTTTATTCCACCACTCTGGTGTGCTACTTTACCAACTGGTCCCAGTACAGACCGGGTGTTGGCAGATTCACCCCTGACAGCGTAGATCCAAACCTCTGTACGCACCTCATCTACGCCTTCTCCATCATCAGCTCCTCCAATGAGCTGGCTACGTTTGAGTGGAACGATGGTGTTATGTACAAATCCTTCAATGCGCTGAAGAACAGGTGAGCTTAGTATCACTTCAGCTTCCCAATACATTATTAAGACAAAGCTGTTTGAATGCATTCTTGTAATGCACAAGAATTTTAAGCATTTGAGGTTCGGAAAAATCATTGTGAACTTTACATGAGCACAAACAGCCTGGTGGAAATGACACATGATAAAAACATTTAGAATAAAAAAAAAATCTCTTTGATTAACTTTAGTATTTGAATTGGTTTAAACTGTACTTTTTCTTTCCAGATATTATGTTTATTCTATTTTAACACATAACTTGAACTGCCAGAACTCTGTCAGATTGCTTTCCTTTCAGCGTGTATAAGTGATGAATGTATTTCTACGTCTTCACAACAGAAACCCACAGCTGAAAACCCTGCTGGCTGTCGGTGGGTGGAACTTTGGAACCACACAGTGAGTCTGCAAAATATAGCAGCTTGCAAACATACGCTTTTTAAAGAATTCCTTTATGGATTATTAAAAAACGTTTTAACTGAAAAACCTATGTGAATATTAACAGATTCAGCATCATGGTCTCGTCTCCGGCCAACCGTCAGGTGTTCATCCAGTCTTCCATCAGATTTCTGAGACAACATGGCTTTGATGGACTAGATCTGGACTGGGAGTACCCGGGATCACGAGGAAGCCCACCAGAGGACAAGAAAAGGTTCACGTTGCTCTGCCAGGTTAGGATATTTTCACGCAACACAAATCAGCGCCATGTCTGTTCTGTGGCTCGTTTCATTTCTCCAGTTTTTGTAATGAATAATAATTACATGTATCTAAACCGGGAGCATATACAGTTTATAACATAAAGTCCTCATGCTTTATTCTATTTTTTCTTCTCATTATTAGACAAATATCCTTCTTTTTTTATTTTTGCTCTCTTGCAGAGAGACATGTTGGTCCCTCTGTAAGGATGCAAACAATTAGCTAACCTACGATAAATTGTCAATTCCTGGTTTATTAGATTAAAATTAATTCAATTTGATTAACTAATAAAGTTCCTTAGACCTTCTTTCAGTGTTTTAGTGTAGCTACTATCCAGAAGAGGGCGCTGCTGTTTATCCTTAGAGCTGCAGAATGTTACTTTTACAAGAGTATATTTGTTAAAACTGTGACAATATAATATGAGACTGATGGTCTGACCAAATGGTATATTTTTTTAACTGAACCACATCTGTCTCACATTATACTGTATCAACATAGTGACAATTTTAACAAATATGTAAACCATATATTTGTTATAAAAGTTGCACACCACAGCTTTATATAGAGCAAGTTGATACAGAAATAAAGATGGCGGAGGGATTACAAAACAGGAACGTGAAACTGTTCTAATGGAAAGCGCTATAGGATGCTAAATTAACTTAATGTAGTTGTGTTTTGAAATATAAACACTGTGCAAGCTCCTGAAGTTGTCATGGCACTCATTCAGCCATGCTGCAGCCTAAACTTCTCAATCAAAAATTTTTGATGCGCTGCAACGGCAAGGTTATGATGACAGAAAAGAGGAGGAGGCATAATGCAGAACTGTAACATGAGCTGAACTGAGAGGACAACTAACAATACAAAGTGTTGCTTTCACCACTGATTTCATATTTTATTTTTCTTTTCAACAATCTGGGTTTTGTTTTTTAAATGTCTAAATTTAATAATGTGAGAAAACCGCAATTTATTCAGTCAGTATTTAATATGGCTGACACAAAAAAATCTTAACATATAATGATGTGCTTCTTGTTTAAAATTCAGCATATTATTAAAAAAAAAAAGCACCTAGAACACGCAGGGCAGTGTTCCCTGAGGAACAGTCAGTAACAGATTTCTAAACCCAAGAGTTACTGAAGCTACCTGCTAGTGCTTTCTAATCAGAAAAAGATTTGCAATTTGGGTTTCTGGGCGACCGGTTGCAGGAGACCTAACTGATTTTTCAGAGCATATCTACATTTGGATGAAACTTAACACAGATAACGTCCTTTTCCATTTAGGAATTTCTTGCAACCTTTGAGAAGGAAGCCGCTGAGACCAAGAGGCCAAGACTGCTGCTCACAGCTGCAGTGGCAGCTGGAAAGGGGACTATTGATGAAGGCTATGAGATTGCAGATGTATCCAAGTGAGTCAATGTGATGCAAAGCTGCAGATGTCTTGATTTGAATTAAAAATGGTCATTTGCAGTGACAATTATCTTACGATAATGTTATGTCTAACAGATACTTAGACTTTGTAAATGTCATGACCTACGACTTCCATGGAGCCTGGGATTCATTCACTGGCCACAACAGCCCTCTGTACACCAGCTCTGCTGTAACTGGTCAACATGTCTTCTTCAATATTGTAAGTAAAAGCATCCAACAATCGGATGGTAGACACATTGTAAGGCGATATTATCTCCTCTTTGGTTAGACGTTGTCATTTTTTTGCTCCAGGACTTTGCCATGAGATACTGGAGAGACCAAGGAGCTCCGCTAGAAAAGCTGCTGGTTGGTTTTCCCGCATATGGTCGCACATTTCGCACGTCATCAGCAGCTAGTGGTGTTGCAGCACCAGCCAGTGGAGCAGCCTCTGCTGGGTCCTACACCCGGGAAGCAGGAATTTTCTCTTACTATGAGGTAACAATTCAATACAGCACTAATGCAAACTAAATATATTTTTTTTTAGACAAAATAGATGCTGAGAAACAAAAAAAAAATTAAAATATTTGGGATGATATTTAGGTTTATCGTCTTGTAACTACAGGTTTGCACTTTCCTTGATGAAGCCACCACTCACTGGATTGAGGAACAAAAGGTTCCCTATGCAGTCAAAGGCAGTGAGTGGGTGGGATTCGACAACAAGCAGAGCTATGCAATCAAGGTAATACGTCATCCTTTGGATACAATAATAGCTACAATACAAATAAGGAAAGAACGCTGCATGTCCCTGTCCATCCCAGTTTATGCAATGACCCTATGAATCAGGACAAATTCTGTGCAGCTGATGATAATGAAGCCAAAGATCAAACACACATATTTTAATGACCAAAACTGGACAGAAGATGGCAGTATAGTTACAATAGTCCAAATCTTACCTCTGATGTGACATCAGGTTTTTTTTTAAAGGAGCAACAGGCCCACAGCATCACAGGTCCTTCATTATCATTATGCATCTTCTGCTTCTAGCTAAACTCACTTTTTGCTAGAATTTGACAAGAAATTCCAGTTACAAGTTGTGAAGGTATGTTCTCTTTATTAACTCTTTATGGTTAATAAAGAGTGTTTTTAATGCTAATGTTCATCCTGTCCTTATGCTACATTGGCCAAAAAAAGTGTTAGTTGAATGGAGAGACAACTGTTTAGTAATAATACTTTAACAACTTGTTAGGTTTTTTTTTTCAGTACTTTCTTCCACAAGCAGACCTTTGAGTACATTAATGGTCTCGATGTGGACCAAACAGAAAATGAGTTTGCCACCTGTGCCTTAGAGTCTAGCTGTGTCTATGTGTGTTGTTTCTTTGGTGCTCTCGTTCCTCTTGCATTTCAACCAAATTAGCAACATTCAGTCTTTCTTCTGGCAGCTCCTATGATCATGATTTCTATCTGTATGCATCTATTAAACTGTACCACCTTGACTGGCAGTGACTACCTCTCCAGTAGTTTTCTCATTTTAAACACAAAGACAGACCTTAATAAAAAAAAAAGTTTATTGTGATTACAGAATTTCAATGTAAAAAAATCTAGCAGTTGCATTTGACTCCTGGTTAGGCTTTGACTCCCATATTAGGTTTTATGTCTGTTTCCTTTACTTAAGAAGCATTTCTAAAATACCAGGCACAGTCTCCCAAACAGGACTAGAGAACATTACTCATGTATTTGTGTTGTCACCTTTAAACTATTGTTCTGTTCAGGGAGTACCCAGCCTAAATCTTTAGACCTAAAATGTTGAAAGCTGTTTTTTTTTCTGGTCAATTTAATTTTAATTGCATTAAGAAATATTAACATTTTTAAACGCAATGTTCATATTTTGTAGGCACAGTACATGAAAGATAACAACTACGGCGGAGCGTTCGTCTGGTCTCTGGATCTGGATGATTTTGCTGGACAGTTCTGCGGTCAGGGAAGCTATCCTCTCATTAGATATCTGCGTTCTCTTCTGGATTCAGGTAAAAACTGGAAATGAGTGTCCTTATTTCCCCCTTGACTTGCTTACTTTAGTAACTGCATGCTTTATGTGTTTCTAGATACCCCACCAAACACTGCTGTAACCACAGTAGCACCAGTTTTTACAACAAACCAGCCGAGCCACAATTCAACCAGAACTCCCCACCCAACCACTGGGAAAGTGACCACAAACAAGCCCAACCCTGTTACATCCACAGCAGCTGCCGGCACCACAACTCCCAAAACAACCAAATCTCCTGTTTCTGGGAGCGGTTTCTGTAGTGGAAAGTCCGATGGCATCTACAAAAATGAGGAAGACAGAGCCACCTTCTATCAGTGTGTCAGTGGAATCACCTACTTACAGAGATGTCCTCTGAATCTGGTTTTCAGTGACAGATGCAACTGTTGCGAATGGTCCTGAGTAAAGATGTCATTGACGAAATTGGGCTGCATTGTACTCTCGGTTTGTAAATTAAAATAGTAAATGTTCCCTTATATAAAATGTAATATAAGTGACATGTATATGACATTTAGTAAAGCTTATGTGAATATAAATGCTGTATTGGCAATGTGAATGCAATGTCCTCTCTTGGTCTATAATTATGTTCTTGTTTGTCACCTTTATTTACAAAACCAAAAGGAGATTGTTTAGCCGTGGCGTTTTAGGAACAATGTGTCTTAAAGTAATTCACATTGTGGAGATTTGCTGTTTTTAAAGACCAACATCTTTCAATAAATGTTCTTATTTTTTGCATCCTCAATTTCCGTTGCCATCCTTCTTCTTGTCGCTGCCCAGTGTGGCATCATTATTTGACTTTCATGTTAAATATAATAAGTATTTTTGTGTATTTTACAATAGATAGACAAATATTTAGAAAAAATTACATATAAGTTAGTTGTTGACTAATCTATGGAAGCCCATTTCCGCCATGAAAGAAAAAATAAAAGACCAACAGGAAGTCATAATTTCGACTTTCAAAGTCATAATTTCGACTTTGAAATTATGACTTTGAAAGTCGAAATTATGACTTTGAATCTCATAATTATGACTTTGAATCTCATAATTATGACTTTGAAAGTCGAAATTATGACTTTGAAAGTCGAAATTATGACTTTGAATCTCATAATTATGACTTTGAATCTCATAATTATGACTTTGAAAGTCAAAATTATGAATTTGAATCTCATAATTATGACTTTCAAAGTCGAAATTATGACTTTAAATCTCATAATTATGACTTTGAAAGTCGAAATTATGACTTCCTGTTGGTCTTTTTTTTTCATGGCGGAAATGGGCTTACATACTAATCCTAGATGTAGAACAGTTTTTTTTCCCCCAAGTAAGCTCAAATGAGAAATTAGAAAACAAATTAAAGAAGCAAATTTACCAGTCAGTACGAATAGGAGCAATGTCAGACATTTAAAAAATAACAGTGGTGGTGAACTAGTAACTACAATAATAAATCAGAAGTGCTTCTTTATTCAGAGGTGGCTTATTGTTAATTGTTAGCAACAGGTTCCAACCATAAAGAGGTCTCAAAATCTCTGAAACGTTGGTAAATATGTAAACATCATGCAAGTGGTGTTACAGGTCCCGGGTGTCAGAACTGCTGTAACAGAGTTGACACAATCTGAAGAGGAAATAAACAAGGAGTCAGCAATGACGACCACTGTTGCTGTTAACATCCAGATTGTATTTTTATTCGCTGACTTGTATTAGTAAACCATCTGAGTTCAAATACAAGGAAATGACTAAAAGAAAGGGCTAAACCTCTGATTATAACTATGGTAACTCTAAAATCAAACAATGAATATTATTCTTTGCACTTTTAAAAAGTAAACTTTTAACCCACTTTGAACCTCTTAATGTATTACCTGAATTTGGGCTACAATACAACCCATATTTTGGGAAAAGGACACTCAATTTGCTTTAACAGCCAACAATAAAAAGAACAGATCAAAATAACATGTATTTAACATGGAGATGTTGGGATATAACGGTCCTCCATGGAGACGTTAAGATCCAACGGCCCTCAGAGCGAGCCAACGCCAAAACCCGCCTCAGAAAATCAGCCAAACGGTCCACAAAACCTAACTACACTACTTATTCTGGTTAATCGGGATGCTAAATATCCCACACGATAGCCTTGGTGCTTTTCCCCAACCGCATACTGACCTGAAGAGGAAATAAACAAAGAGTCAGCAATGACGACCACTGTTGCTGTTAACATCCAGATTGTATTTGAGACAAACCGGAAGTCCATCCCAAAACCAACCTGGAAGCAACACCCCCCAAACAAAGGTTCCACGTCGCCATTACCGCTCCTGTCCCCTTCCCAGAAAAGCACTATAAATAAAGACAGATTAAAGTACCAATAGCCCTAACTCACAAACACCTACTGTATTTACCAGACTTTTAAATATTGGCACTCTCAGATAATGGCTAGTATAGCTGTTTTAATGATCAAGATGTACTAAAAAGCTGACTGAAAAAAATAAGAGAAAAATATTTCATAAAAATACATAAAACAAGAACTAAGAAATGAGTCATAGTTCTCAACAAAGTCAACAAAGAAACTAAGCGACCAAAAAGAAGCTTTTCAGACTTTAGAAAATGAACACAAAAGATTTCAGGGAGGGGAATGGCTTGAACAGCAAGACAATTTCATAATTATGTGGTTTTATAATAATTATTTTTGTTCTTCTTAACTCTTGAATACTGAAAGCTGAAAGTTATTTTAAAGTCAAGAAAAACAAGATTCCAATTTACATTTTACCACCCTGAAAGATTAGACTGATCCTGTTGTGTTATCTTTAAAGTCATTTACAACGGCTAACCTTTCCCTTCTTACAAGACGTTCTGGATTAATTGTCACTGATTCATTTAACGGCTGTTTCCATTGTTTTTCAATTCAAATGATGACAGGTTGGCGCTAACAGCAATATTTACAAAAGGAGCATGTGCTTGAAGGTCAAGGTTAAACCAAAGATGCACAACACTGAACTGCTTGCAAAAAACTGTGGCCTGTAACAGTGAAACGTGTGTGGTGCAATCTCCATGCTGCTGTCATCAAACTGGTGTTATATGAGTTTGCATTTCCCCATAAGTTCCCCCGACAGTTCTATATCGCACAAGTGACAAAAAAAAAATTCACGTGTACAGTCCCGGCTCATTGCAGCGTGCTCTACTTGCACACATTTCAAAAGACTAATGACATGAGAGAAACTAAAGAAGACATAATAAACCAAGAAAGACTAACACCAAGATAAGGAAAATAGATAAACATGCACAAAGAAAATGCAAGAACAAACTGAATTCAAGATCCGCAATTTTAGAACAACAAGAAAAAGCTTCTGTATTTCAATTAAAGGTGTAAAGTTATGGAACAAGTTACATGAAGATTTAAAACAAAGCAATAGTTTAACACAATTCAAAAGAAAGTACAAAGAGGTAATTTTCAATAGATACACATATGGGTGATGGAAAGCAATAAGGTGTGTATTGCAGATAACAACTTGGTGTAAGGGTTTAGAAAGACAAACCAGCATAAAATGGGAAAATGTATAGGTAAATATTAGTAACTGTTACTTCTGACTGCCACTTTGATTTTGATTTTTTTAATGACAGTAGAACTCTAAAGTCTCAAGTGTTTAGGGGGTAGGAGTTTATAAGTTCTCACTTCTTCCTACCCCATTTTGAGCATGATATGTTAACTGAAACAAAAAATCTGTATTTTCTCTTCTTTCTTATGCACTTTTTGTTACTGTGCACTATTTTATTTTTATATTTGTATCATGTTCGAATAAAATTTCATTTCATTTCATTTCAATTTGGATTTAGAAGTAAATCCAAATTCAAAGAGACTTAAAGCCCTTCTCCACTTCAAGATGCAGAACTCTGATCTGGTTGTGGGTCACTTATTCTCTCAAAATTCTGATGGTATGTTGCTTGTGTAGTGTTTGTCAAGTTCAGAGGACTCGAAAACACTTCACACTTCAGTCATTCACCAATTCACACGCTGATGGTGGCAAGCTACCGGATAGTAGCCACAGCTGCCCTGGGGCACACTGACAGAGCCTCTGACCACCACCACACCGAAGTGACGTGTCTTATCCAAAGACACAACAACAGAGCCAGAAGGAGCCGGGATCGAACTGACAACCCACAGGACGAACTCCCACCATCGCCATCATCGTCCCTCATCTCACAATCTGTCCTCGTGATGTTGATGAGGAGATTCTGTCAAAGTACAACAATGACTATTGTTGTACTTTGACAGATCCATAGATCGTCCTTATATCTCCTTTCAGTTTGTGAGCAAGTGACTGTTTCTTCTACCAGAATCTTAACTCATTCTTGGTCCTTATGAAGACATGTTCCTGTGTTATGATCAGCAATAATCTTTAGTTATTGCTTTGTTGCCTGGAAGCTTAACTTGTTTCCCCATTTTGCCCAATCCGGAGTTCCTCTTTTCTGGTTCTGCCCTCTTTTCCCTTGTCTGTGCATCACGCTAGAACTGGTAGGCAAATCTTTGAAAGATCTCGCGGTTGCCTTCCTGTTACGCCGAGGTGCATGAAGTTTACATGAGCATAAACTTCCTCTTTATGCTCATGTTATAGCTTATCATAACCTGTTTTTACTGTCTGTCCCATTGCCACATACCTCTCTGTCACAAACAGCTTCTCCTTTTCACTCACTGCACTTCTTGGAAATCTTCTGTCCCAGTTTTACCAGTGTAATATATTTTAAATCTTTACGATCAACTCATTATTAAAATCACAAAGACTTACTTCAAACATCATCTTATTTCCCAGTTTCTGCTATCACTGTTCAGGATTATTCAATATTGATATTTGCAATAATTAACACCCCAAAGGTATCAAAAATCATCTTCCTATTAAATGCTCATAATTTTAACTTGCCCATAATGTAGCACACATAGCTTAAATCATTTTTACATCATTACAATTTTCTGAAAATCATATATTCTTACGATAAGGTACAGAAAGAAAATTATCAAAACAAGATTCACTTAGAACCAAATAGCTAAGTAAATTATTGAAGTCTTATTCTGCTAGTTTTGGAAATTTCTTTGTATTATCAATCTTTAAAGGTTTATTTCTACGTCTAATCAGGGACTGGTTCTTCAATTAGTCTTTGACTTGAAGGCCTGTAGACGGGATAACTTTCTTTTAAACTTAACATAGTTTTATGTCTTTTTGATGCTCAAATAAATGTAGAAATCTAAATATGCAAGCCGTAATTCTCTAAACTTCATTCTTTCACTGTTACGATGAAATCAGCAACCCTGGATAAATGAGATGATTTCACAATATATTGAAAACCTGCATGCCTCGATGCTCTGTGGCGTTGCTGCTGTTATTAATTAATTTCCCCACTGTGGCACAATAAAGGATAAAGCTATTTATGTTGCATTTCTAATAGTTACCTGAGCCAAATGTTGCAGCGATCCTTGTTGCCAAGCATTGGCTTTGGCATTTATTAATAGTTATTCATTACAAAGTCAAACCTTTTCTTGCAAAACATTATGATGATCTAAGTTAATTTGCTACTTCTTAAAAATCCAGTCAAACTGGGCAAGAAAAGAAAAAGGCACAACCCCCAATTCTGAATCTGTCATGTATTAACTTGTGAAACTGGACCTGACAACTCTTCTGTGTGACATCATCTTAGCTCTACAAGGACATCTTATCAATGCACATTGATATATCTATGCAGCTGTCACTCTGAGCTACATTTAGTTTTAACAGCTGCGTCCCTCTGATCACAGAAATGACAAACAATCTCAAAAACATCATTCTAAATGGGTGTTTTTCCCAAGTTATTTGCATTTCACAAGTAGGTAAAGAGTGATAAAATAAATAAAAATCTACACACCGTTATATTTTTGACAAGTAATGTGTTTACTGAAAGCTTTTATTTTGTTCTACAAATATGAATTTTAAAACTTTGTGTTCAGTCCATCAGTTTTTACCGTATTTTACTGAGATACTTCATGCTTTATTGATGTTAGAATACAGACAATATAAAATAGAATGAAAAACAATTAAAGAAAATCAACTGCATTTGCAATAATATCAAATGGTAAATGGTCTGTACATGCACAGCACTTTACCAAGTTCAGAGGACCCCAACTGCTGAACACGATGCATTCATTGATTCAAACATTCACACACTGGTGGTGGCAGGCTACTGGATTGTAGCCACAGCTATCTTGGGCCCAGTCTGAAAGAAGCACCTGGTGATTTAACACTTTGCAAAAACCATGACATAGAAAATAATTGGTAACTCTGGTAAATATTGTCTCCATATTATTTACATGATTTCTTCAGTTTATTTCTAAAGATTACATACAATCTTACTAAAACTAGGATGCACCGACTGGAGTTTTCTGACCATTCGCCAATCTTTAAAAAGTCTGACCTGCCGATTACAGTTTTGACCTATACCAATTTTTATTTTATTTTTTTGTCTAAAATGTCACTAAATGTAGCAGAAAGTAGTTGCGTTGGTAGTGAGGTGAATATTGATAATTGCAAACATGCAGACATGACCCGGTGGGCCGGTCTGTCGGTCTCTCAATTGAGAGGACAGAGGTTCGAGATTTACACCTTTGCAAACTGAACACAATTTGTAAACAGAAATATTAATCAAATGCATCCAGTTATTTGACCTCAATCAGTTACATGTAGTTCAATTTTATCTTGGTTATAGTACCTAATTTTCAAATATGTTTTATCATTCCCAGTAATGTTTCTTTTGAATGCAATTATCAACAATTTGCATGGATAGTGAATCTAATTGTCTTTAAGCATTAAGACAAAATGGCTTTGTGTGATGCACAGAAAACCAAAGGTCACTTTACAGAGTGATAGTCATGTGCCATAAAGTTGGAAAACAATTTATCAGCTCCTGTGTACAAGAACAAATTTGCAGTCTCATAAAACCACAGTTGAGAAGTTAGCACTTCCTTCTCATGTACATTTATCGGCTAATAAAACACAAACGGGGAACAATCACCAGCTCATCTCCGGCCAAACAAAACCAAAATCCGATGTTGACTCAGCCAGTGACTCACTCATGTGGACTTTGTTCCTTACTAATTTCTTCTATAAAAGGGAGAACAGTGGGAGCAGCCAGACGTAGAGCAAGCCACCGGAGAAAAGGTACCAATGACACTTTCATCCAACTCTTCGACTGTGCAAACCTTTGTGGTTGACTTCCAAAACCTCCAGTGTAATCTTTTTTTATGATTTGTTCTTTTAAACAGTGCAGAATATTCTGAAGAAAAGGCTTCATCATGGCTCGACTGACCATCCTGGCTGGTAGGTGAATTATTTTGTCTTTTAATATGTTCCAAGAGCTGTTAAGAAAAAAAAAAATTAATTAAACTTTTTTTTCAGGATTGGCACTTCTGATGTGTCTTCAGACTGGTAGGAATTATATTTTTTTTTATTCTAGAATTTCCAATTAAGTCACAGTTTAAATATAAACCTACTAATGATCCTTTTTTTTCTTTTATTATAGTTTATTCCACCAAACTGGTGTGCTACTTTACCAACTGGTCCCAGTACAGACCTGGGGGTGGAAAATTCACCCCTGACAACATAGATCCAAACCTCTGTACGCACCTCATCTACGCCTTCTCCATCATCAGCTCCTCCAATGAGCTGG
>NW_006800059.1:496661-577675 GCF_000485575.1 Poecilia formosa | reverse complement strand
CTGGGAGTACCCGGGATCACGAGGAAGCCCACCAGAGGACAAGCAAAGGTTCACGTTGCTCTGCCAGGTTAGGATATTCTGATGCATTGATCCGAATTCAGTGGCTGATTTCACTTCTCCAATTTTTGTAACTATTAATGATTTTATGCATTTAAACCAGGAGAAAAGCCTTTTCTCATTTGTGAGTGTATGGCCTCTGCACAAGGTTTTAGAACCAGGACAAAATTATATTGGAGTGGGTGTTATAAACTGCTTTCAGAACTTGCCGAACTCTGTTTGTATCCCTAAATAACGTGAAAGCACACACGCTTTGTTCCATTGAGTCTTCCCATTATTAGATAAATATCCTACTTTCTGACTCTTTCAGATAAAAGACATATTGCTTCCTCTAACTTAAGTGTTCTGTACCTCACAGACATTTGAAATGGGTCATTTGAGTCTAGCTCTTTTAGTCAGTAGCAAGCTTCCACAGCCAAGAGTTTTGTTATCTGCATTATCTGTTCGTGTCTATCGATCTGAAAACGGCTGGCTTTTTGAGTTTCTAGCCAACAGTTTACCAGAGGCTCTGGTTAACAATTGATTTCTCAGAGCATTTCTACGTTTGGATGAAACTCGGGCAGAAGTCTTAACACATACAATGTTATTTTCCATTTAGGAATTACTTGCTGCCTTTGAGAAGGAAGCCACTCAAACCAATCAGCAGAGGCTGCTGCT
Source organism: Poecilia formosa (assembly GCF_000485575.1). NCBI lineage: Eukaryota > Metazoa > Chordata > Actinopteri > Cyprinodontiformes > Poeciliidae > Poecilia > Poecilia formosa. The sequence goes on along the minus strand of NW_006800059.1, from coordinate 576,961 downwards.
CACTGCTGCTGTAGCGGCTGGAAAGGGAACTATTGATAAAGGCTATGAGATTGCTACTGTGTCCAAGTGAGTTCATTTGAGTTAAAGCTAAAGATGTTACATCTTTTGAATTAGAAACAGGAACAAAGATTGACAAATTCTTAGTATTTACTGACAGATAAAAACAAAACTTGTGAGGTCAAGATGCAAAAATATACAATCTGTTGCACTTTTGTATTTTATTCTTACAACAGTTATCTAGACTTTATAAGCGTCATGACCTACGACTTCCATGGAGCCTGGGATTCATTCACTGGCCACAACAGCCCTCTGTACAACAGCTCTGTCATGCATGGTCAACATATCTACTACAATGTTGTAAGTAAAAACATTCAACAAACCCATGCTAGATCCATGTAAGGTGATATTATTATCTCTTTGGTTAAACGTTGTCATTTTTTGCTGCAGGACTTTGCCATGAGATACTGGAGAGACCAAGGAGCTCCGCTAGAAAAGCTGCTGGTTGGTTTTCCCGCATATGGTCGCACATTTCGCACGTCATCAGCAGCTAGTGGTGTTGCAGCACCAGCGAGCGGACCAGGCACTGCTGGGAACTACACCCGGGAAGCAGGAATTTTGTCCTACTATGAGGTAACAATTCAATATAGTGCAAAATCAAACTAAAGAATTTTCTTAGATAAACATAAAGGGATACTCAAAATTAAAAAAAAAAAAAAAGTAAATGCAACAAAATTGGGATGATATTTAGGTTTATCGTCTTGTATCTACAGGTTTGCACTTTCCTTGATGGAGCCACCACTCACTGGATTGAGGAGCAAAAGGTTCCCTATGCAGTCAAAGGCAATCAGTGGGTGGGATTCGACAACAAGCAGAGCTATGCGATCAAGGTAATACGTCATCCTTTGGATACAATAATAGCTACAATACAAATAAGGAAAGAACGCTGCATGTCCCTGTCCATCCCAGTTTATGCAATGACCCTATGAATCAGGACATTCTGTTCAGCTATGAAGCCAAAGATCAATCACACAAATTTTAATTACCAAAACTGGGCAGAAGATGGCAGTATAGTTACAATAGTCCAAATCTTACCTCTGATGTGACATCAATTCCCATCTATTGGATACATTCGTGTTATTTTTTTATTTTTATTTTTTTTACAACCCTCTGACGAGTAGTTTTTAGTCCTGCTAAACCCCAGATTCCTTTTTTGATTTCATTAAAGAAAGAAAGAAAGAAAGAAAGAAAGAAAGAAAGAAAGAAAGAAAGAAAGAAAGAAAGAAAGAAAGAAAGAAAGAAAGAAAGAAAGATGGACATATCAGATGGACAAAAATCCATCTGATATGAAAGAGAGAAATATATGTTTATATCTTAAGTATGATTATTGAAACCCCAACAAGCAGATTTTTATTTAAAATTTCCAGGAAATTTAATACATTTGTAATGCTATGCACTGTAAGTAGCTTCCCTAGATCTTTTAGGAGAAAAACATACTAACACCATCACCAATCCTTCAACATATTGCCACTGCATGAGTGACTTTTCTACGTATTCATGTTTTGCTTGAAGCCAAGCTGACCCGAAGTGTATTATTATTTTTTTATTTTTTTGCAAAAAATATAGCTACAAGTTATGAAGGTAATGCAGAAAGAATGCCAGGAAAAGGCTTTTTTTTCCATGCAAAAACTAAGTTAGTAAGTAGGAGAGTTGGAGTCCCCCAAGATCCAATTTGCTCTGGTCCAGTTTTCTAAACAAAGTTCTTTGTTGTTTTGTTTGTTTGTTTTTTTACCTCTCCTTCTGTCCTGCTTCCTGTTTCTGATGGCAAGATACATTTAGTGGCTCACAGAGAGAAAAACCCTGACAAAAAAAGGTACATTTTTTACAGTACAGGGCAACAGATAGTCGTTAATTACTAATTAGAAACTTCTAAACCTTCTTCAATTTAAAAAGAAAAAGGTTTAAATTCACATAAATTTACTTGAAGTGTTGATTTTATTCAGTTTCAGTGCTTCAATGCTTTTGTACCAATATTTTTAAGCTAAAAATTGTAATAAGATAAATGTCTACACAAAATCTAAAGTAATTCAGAAAAATGTAATAAAATAATTGAAGTAATACAGCACTTTGCAATGTTTTCATGTTAATGCATCATGAAAATAAATTCCCAACATAAAAGACCTAGCAAGTCTGCTGATTAGACTTTGACTCACACGCTGCATGTATTCCTTGTTTCTACTTCCTTTATTTAAGAAACATTTCTAAAACACTAAACATTGTCTCCTGACAATATTACTCATTGCACAACTGCATGACACTGTTCTGTTCATGGAGCACCCAGCCAACCTCCTCTCGCCTAAAATATTTAAAACTGTTTTTGTTGTGGTCAACAGGCACAGTATGTGAAAGACAACAACTACGGTGGAGCGTTCGTCTGGGCTGTGGATCTGGATGACTTTTCTGGACAATTCTGTGGTCAGGGAAACTATCCTCTCATTGGATATCTCCGCTCTCAGCTGCAGTCAGGTCAGACATCAATCAGTGTCATTATTTCCTCTTCTACGAAGCATTGGTTTGCTTGCCTTAAAAATCACATGTGTTTTATGTTTCTAGGGAATAGTTCCATCAAAACCACAAACCAGCCTGGCGTTCCTACAACCACAGCAGCTCCTGGCATGAAAGCAACCAAAACTCCTGCTTCTGGACGTACTTTCTGTTTAGGCAAGACTGATGGTAACTACATCAATGAAAATAATAGACACACCTTCTATCAGTGTGTCGGCGGAATCACCTACACACAGATATGTCCTGCTAATTTGGTTTACAATGCCACGTGCGACTGTTGCGATTATAATAAGTGATTCAGTCAAGCTTTTGTGAATTTAAATGCTGGATGGACAGCGTGAATACAATGTCCTCTCTCACTCTACAGCTGTGTTCTTGGTGTAAAAGTTTAACACCCAAAAGGAGATTTATTTTTTTCATATCTGCTTAGATGTTTCAAATGTACTGAAGTAATTTGTAATGTGTAGAGACATGCATACCAAAACCTTTTAATAAATTTTCCTGTTTTTGCTTCCTCACATTTCGTTGCCATCTTTCTTGTTGCAGTGCAGTACTGCATCATTATTTGACATGTATGCTGAATATAATGAGTATTTGGTGTATATCACATTATTATTTGGAAAGTCAGTTGTTGACAAATCCTAGAATATCGGGTTTTTTATCCAGTTAATAATGTCAGTGTAATAAGTAAAGTAAGTACATTTTATTTATATAAAATTTATTTATTTATAAGTACATTTTATATTTATTTATCAGACAGCAGTCACAAAGTATTTCACAGTAAAAATACTAAAACAAAAAAAATGGTAAAATGAATTAAAAAGAAACTAAGAAAGAGACATTTATGTCAGCATGTGTATGGTTTTTGCCAACAACAGTATAACAGTCAGAAAATATTCTCAAATGAGAAATTATAGAACAAATTAAAATGGTAAATATACCAGCCAGTATGCATAAGAGTATTAATTAACATTATGTTTTTAAAAATCATGTGACGTCCTTGTGGAACAACAGGATAGTTGTTAGTGGACTGGTAACATCACTAGATCAGAAGTGATTCTTTATTCAGATGCGGCTTATTGAGCATCAGGTTCCAATCAACAGCTTGTGTAAGAATCTTTTCTCATACTAATTTTAACTATTTAAGAAGACGGTCGCTTCCCTTGATTATTCCCAAAATTTAAGTAATTAATGTAGGTCACATAAATATTAAAGCCAGTTGGATTCAGTAATATTCCAAGGCGGTTTTCTGATAATTGGAGATCTATACATCATATTTTTTTTAAACTGAAGGAAATGTCTTTACATTGTTTCACAAAAAAAATTAAGTTCCCAGAATTTTAAACTATTTATTTATTAACTAGGAAGCATTTTCCCTGAAATGTGATTCCTATACTGTATGATGACTGAACATATTGTAAAGATAACAGGAAGAAACATCTTATCTATAGATATAGGTATATCTATGTGGTGCCATTGTATACTAGACAATGTCAGCATTATACTGGATTTCCATCCATTCATCCACCGTCTTTACCTGCTTTTCTGTGCAGCATTGCAGGGAGGCTGGTGCTATTCTCTAGAGGGCATCAGTGGGCAACAGTCAGGGTTCTCCATGCACAGGTCACCAGTTTATCACAGGGCAACAGAGACACAAACTTGGACTTCTTAATGCCTCAACATAAACTTTGTTTATAGAAGTGCAGTCCCTCTAACGGTCATTCCGCACTCGGCTGTTTTACGCTTTTTTTTTCCTTTTTTAAATCATTCATGTTCATACTAAACTAAGCTAAGCTAAGTCCTTTAATGTCATAATGAAAACTCATTTCTATTAAACAATAATTAAATAAGAATGTGAAACAGAAAATAGGCGACTGCATAAATATACACCTACTTTAAATTGACCTAAATCAACTTGGGTCCTATCAGTTGGTGATAGTAGTGAGTGGAAGAGAGATCACCTGAGTGTCTGAAGTGAATAAAGAAAGACACCTGTGTCCTGAAGGTTCGTCCCCTGGTTAATCAGTATTCCAGGTTACCATTAAAACATGAAGAGTACAGAACACTACAAGCAAAGCAGAGAAAAGGTTACAGAAAAGTATTAGTCAGGGGATGGACACAAAAAAAAATCTCTAAGGCACTGAACATCCCCTATGTTTAGTTAAGTTCATCAACACCAAATGGAAGAAATTTGACACAAACTTCAGCAACTAAGATGGGTGAGATTGCATACAACTGTTGCCCAGTCAAAATTTTGAGAGAGCACAACTGTTCAAGCCAACCAATATCAAAGGGTCCTGTAGAGTTTACCAAAAGACATGTAGGAGCCGCCATGCTGGGGTGGAAGAAAAACAAACAATGTCAACCTCTGTTAGTACAAAGACTTATAGGGCTGTAAATGTTTAAGTCATGAAGACAGTATTGTTATATTAAGGTTGGTTTGAACTTTGACTGTTTTTAAAGTGCCCGACTTGATTTTCTTAGTCTGTGTGAAAGAAGTTTCAAGGACCCAGTCCTGGAAGGACTGTGCAATACTTTAACCTAATTAATATTCAATGTTCTAGTACTGACAGGCATTCATTTGGGTTGATAAACTGGTTCTTAAGATTGGAAGAGGTTTCATTTGTTCCTTTACATACTTATACAAGAGGTTACATAAATGTTAGGTCCCATCTTCTTTTCATTATCTTCTCAAGGTTTAAGCTAAGGTGTAATTTTTTTTTTCAATTATAGATTTGACTAAATACATACAGTATGTTTTAAATCACCTTTTCGGACAGATCTAGATCACCATCTTATTACTATATTTTGATTTTAGGTGGATAACATTATAATCATAACATAATCTTAATAAATAATAATAACCAAGCTCTACAAGCTTATAGATTTTAGCAGAAAACATTAACAGACACGTGTATTGCACCATGTTCTAAAAGTTGTTTTTTTAAATCTGCAAATAGAGCATGGAGTTTGCCCAAATGTGCAGCAACTCCCAATGGACTCCCATGAGGTCAAAGGTCTTCCACAAAACATTATCTGGATGTTGCAACAGTTTAACGTCCTAAACTTGAAAATAAAACTTTCCTGAGTCATCTGTTATCAATATGTCTGTTTGCACAAGTCTGTTCTACTTTCAAGGCACAAATTGCCACCAGAAAACCCATTCCAACAGGTTTTTATTTTTAAGCAGTCTATAAACAACAATATAAATACAACTAAAGACAATGATTGCTGTAACTGAACAGAGCAACGCCAACAACAAATTAATAACTTTTTCAGTTTGTGGGGGAGCAGAAGCACTTTGCAGTAAATTAAAAGAGAAAGAATTACGCAAATGACAATACATATTTAGCTGCAATTTATTTTATTAAACATTGATGAATTTCAGTCGTTACATGAAAAAAAAAACATTAAAACAGATCTGTTGATAACTGTCATCTCAGTGCATACCGCAAAAATTAAATTATAACACTGTTAACAGCAGCTCATGAAATAATTCTTAGAGTGAACTGAACCTTTTTTTTTTTTTAGATTAAGGCGGCAATCTACCAAATAATCCCCATCTTATCCTCCCTGATTATTTCACAGCAACAAGGTCATCTGCATTCTTAACATTCGCTATCAAACTGCTCTGCCTTTCCAACACCAATGAATATTTTTCCTTAGAGTTCGTGAATAGAGGCGTGCAGCTCAGGAAGCTTTTGAATGTCACAATTTTGAAAAAGATTAAAATAAAACACGACAAGCTCCTCATAGTTCTTTTTGGAAATCCTTTCATTTATACCATGGAACCTGAAAAAAAAAGCACAATTTCAAAAAACATGCTTGTTAATTACAGGATCTCGTTACTGGATTCATTCTGTATTCTTTCGTGTAGGTAAATTCAAAAAGATGTGGAAAATTTCACTGGGTTATAATTTAAACTATAAACGCACATTAATATAATGTTTTTAGGGTATCACAAGAGAAAATGCAACAGGGTTCCTTTTATTCTGAGTGTCTTTTTTAGGTTCTTACCTTTGAGCATCGCCTGGTTTGAACCAGACTGGAGCAAAGCGATAAATATCATTACTGAGGTCTTTGAAATGCCGACTGTCTGTGTTCCCAATGCAAATACCTGCACATTTAAAATAACTTAATAATCAAATGTTTTCTAGAAAAACACAGGTTTTACTACTAAACTACACTTTATCTGTGCGTACCTGGAGCAACTGTAAGTGTGGGGAACATGTCCAACACTGTTTTCTTTATGATCTGAAACCCGAACGACCGTTCATCAGACGAGCTGACGGGAAGTGGGTCAAAGCCATCAATAAGTTCTATTTTCACTCGCTGGTCCCCCACAGTGGCGTGGATAAAGTCCAGGACCTGGACAAGACAGAACGCAGCTCGTTCAACTCAAAAGGTTACAGTTATTCCAAGAACGAGGAATAAAGTTTCTGTTCTCGCCTCTTGCAGTGTTTGTGCAGAGTGGATTCGCAGATTTACATAAGCTTCAGCAAGGGAAGGAATGATGTTCACCTGAAGAAATGTAGATTATACTGACTTTAGATTAAAAAAAAAATAAAAAATCTGAATTACTCACGGTTTAGAAACCAATTTTTATACCTTGACTCCTGCGTTGAACATGGTCACTGCTGTGGTTGTCCTTACAAGAGCATTAGTGTCTGGCTTTCCTTCTAACACTCTGCAATAAAAAGCACACAAACAGTTTATTTCAGGTGAAGAACAATGTGATATGACTGAAACATGTGATGTGATTACCTGCCAAGGAGCGGCGAGAAGAGCCATAAGTTTGACATTATGAACTTAAGAGGAAGCCCAAACTGAAGAAAAACAGACGGTTTGTAGGAATATGTAAAATATCTTTTGTTAGCACTGTGACTCCTCTTACCTTGTGGGCCAGATGTTCGAAGGTTTCCCGTTCAGGACCATGACCAAATAACCTGGGCAGGGGATTTTCTTCAAGTCTGCAGATGTCATACAACAAAAATGTGCAAAATGCTCAACTCGATTAGAATTTGATGCAGTGACACTGCATCACTGCATTGCTTTGAGAACTATAGTTCTCAAAGCAAAAAGAAAATAGCTGAAGAATTAAACCTCGCACCTTTTAACTGCTGCAGCCAAGATCCCAATGCTGGACTCCCTGGGAGGCATCGATGAGTGGCCAGGCGCCATAGTCACACTAAGCTTCACATTGGCTGAGCCCTTTTCACTAACCCCAATTCTGTTAAAATGATACAATGATGGAGAGACGTTTTTGGTCATTACCGTCTGTAATTTTGAGTTCCTAAAGATGCATTTGAACGATTCTTTTTGTCAGGATGGAGAAAAAAAAAAGCTCAAACTGCAAATAACTTGGGTGCATATGCTTCAATTATTAATTTTCTGAGTGAACACAGTGATCGATCAATCAACTATTTTCTTTCTTAAGAATTTCTTTTTTTTTTTTTTTTTACCATATACTCCTCTGAAACATTTTCCTTAAAAAAATGCTTCAACCATAACTATCGTGCTCAAACTGAGTGTGGGAAATTCTCACAGAGCTGCAGGTCCATCAAGTCCACTGATGACTCCGTCAAGTATAGCCAGGCCTTCATCAAGGACAAACGACAACTTCACGCCACGTTCCTTCATCACACGGACAATGTTCTTCGCTCCATGGAAACCCCTGATCTAAAAATGACAAACTTAAGAGCTCAGTGGAAGATTTCAAAAGGCAAAAAAGTGAAGCGCATTAGCGAGTAATGGGTAGTGAAAATACTTCTTCATCATGACCCAATCCGATGTAAAAACCCCTGCGTGGAGTGTAGCCTCTAATCAGCAAGTATTCCAGTGCTTGAAGTATTCCCTATAGGGAAAAATGGAAAATAATGAATTTAGCCTGGCCTGCAGAAGTACGTTAATGATGCAGTTTCAGAATATCCTCGCAGTACATCATTACATGTTCGCCTACCATTACAGCACACTTATCATCTATGGTCCCTCTGCCATAGATGAAGTCGTCTATCTCTTTGGCAGAAAAGGGAGGGGCCTCCCAGCCATCTGACTCTTTGGCAGGTACTACATCAATGTGGGCCAGCAGCAGGTACGGTACCAAGTCAGGCTGAGATCCCTGCACCCGAAACAGGTGGCTGTAATTAGCCACCAGCTCATGATGAACCACGCTTGAAGAGAAAACTGTGGGGAAGGCTGGAAAAAGAAAGATGAGGACACTCTCAACAGGGGAAGCTTTTAGAGTCTGAGATAATGATGTTATTGATGTAAATGCTTTGCTAGACACCATTTTAAAGGGTTTAATATTTAAATTATTATTAAAGACAAAATTGATTACAGACGCTCACTAATTTTATTTAAAAGAAACTAAAATATTACACAATTGCATCTGAAACCAAATTGAAAAACATATTTAATTTATTTCAGTCATTAAGTTTAAAAAGTGAAACTCTACACACAGAGTGATCCATTACAAGATTTTATTCTTGTTAATTTTAATCAAATGAAAATCCAAATTTGTTTCTCAGAAGAAGAGAATCCTATGTAAGATCAGTAATCAGAGAGCTCAGGGTCTCCTTTTGCCTGGATTTTTCTATCAGTGCAACGGTGGATGGTGCTGAAAAGGCCCAAGTTAGGTTATGAGTAGCTTTCAGTCTGTCTGCATTGTTGAATTTGGTGTCTCGTCTTTCCCTTGACAATATCCAATATAGTTAAGGTCAGGCATATTTGCTGGATAATCAAGCGCAGTGATATCACGGTCATTAAAGGAGGCATTCCTACTTTTAGGAAGTGAAAGCAGGTGCCAAGTCCGACTGGAAACTAAAATCAGCAACTCCAAAAAGCCTGGCAGAGGGAAGCATGAAAAGCTAGCCAATAATTTCCCAGTTGACAGCTGATTTGATAAAAACAGTGGACCCAGAGCAGCAGATGATAAAAATCTCAAAATAATCCCTGAACCTTTCGCTATCAATCTTTTTCCTTCCACTCAACCTTCGATTCAAATTCTTGGATCCAGCGCCCAGAACAGCCATCTTTTCACATCAAAGACTTTTTTGTAGCTTCCTCATGGATGATATTTTTGTTTTAGCAATCTGGTTTAATTAATAAATGCCTTCTCGGTAATATATATAAATGTCAGCCTGTGTGTTATCTGCCTTTAGTACAAGAATGTCCACTAACTTAGATTAAAAAATCAACATTAATTTGAGAATCTCTAAGCAAAGTGGGTTTAACTAATGAGCTCATTAGCAAGCACTGACAGTTAGCTCCTGCTAGCAGCTAACGCAACATAAACAGGTTAGCAGGATGTAAGCGCAACGGTTAAAAAGTTAGTTAGCAACAATTTCCCAACGTGTAAGGCATATAAATGACTACACGTTTAAAAACAGAGGTCAAATAAATAAAGAGTTGGCACCTAGTTGTTTTATAGGGAGTCGGGGAACGGGTATCCCATATTATTATTGTACCTTTACGGAGGAAAGCGTCAAACTGCCGCAGCGCTGTGGCGTTGCTCTCCGTCTCAGAGAATGACACGGTGGGGATTCTCAGTGCCTCTGTTTGAATGAAAAACAAACACGCTGACTGCTAAAGGATGTAGCAACATGCTCCCATATATTTCTGTGGACTGGGTTAGTCTCCAAGCTAAAGCAGGACTTAAATTACCTTTGAAATTGCCTAGAAGCTCCTCTCTGTGACGCTGGTCAATCACCAGTGAAATGTTTTTCGACTTTTCCCAGTGTGCGAGTTGAAGTCCGACATTTACGTCCAGAGACAGAGTCCTGATGGTCGCTGCAGTGAATAACACTAACGTTGTAATTAGCAAACTACTAACGATGACCTTAAAAAATTTCCATATTTTGATCTTTGTTTCCTTCATTGCCATGTGTCTGTAGTTGACAGGCAGCAGAAGTTGCAAAACTGAAATCCAAACAGAAAAACCATGCAGACCAATGTTTGTAGAAGTGCCATCTGCTGGCCAAAGTTGGAACTCGGTAAGCTGCATTTTCAATCCCATTTTGACTGATATGGTAAAAGCAAATTATGTTATAAAACAGCATAAAAACAGTCTGGAAGCAACTGATGGATGTCCAAAAGGATTTGTGATTTGTTGGAGGGAATGAGGAAGCTCCTTCTATGATGACTGAAATGTGAAATATTGAAGTTGAACAGCTTTGAGAATTTACATTTTAATCAGGGAAATGAAACCAAAGTAATTGAAAAAGGTAAAATACATGGATGCACAGGGATACAAATTCAATGCACATTTAGGTTTTCATTTGGAAAAAAAATCATGTCTTTCTAAATGGCTATTGCTTTCATAATGAACAATTAGATATTACATAATCAAAAAACACTCAAACTGTACTTTGAGGAAAGCTATAATACAAGACCTTTACCGTTACCTTTAACCTTTTTAGATCTGTACTTCAGAGAACTAAAAGCCTAAGAAACTCAGACAAGTATTTATGTCATACAAGAGTTAGGAAATTACCCAAACTCTCTGTAGACTACGAGTTTTCTTTTTAAGTACACTTTTCCCCCTCATGTTCTTAGTAGGGTTTAGTGTTGAGATTCTTTTAGTTCATTTAATTGAACTTAACTTTCAGAATATAAACATCTCAGTAGGTAAATTCCATATATTCAATAAGCATAGCAAAACACTATGAAGCAAAAAAAGAATCACAAAGGAATGTAGTGAAATGCATATACTTTAATTTTCAAACAGGTATAAATAGGTGCTTCATTGCATTTATAAATAAGTATTACAGAAATTAAACGAGGTATACACAGATTGTGGACAAAAGGGAAAAAAAAGATGGGTGACAGGAAAAGTTTGGCATGCACATTTCCTGTTGGTCCTCTGTTGCCCTCGTAACCTCTTCAACTATACATTTACAGAATAAAATTCTTCAGAAACTTATCCTGCAAAGGTGAATTTATGTAAAATATTTAATGCTTTGGGTTTTCATGTGATAAAAAATAACTTTTTCCCTCCAAGTCAATTTCTTAAAAATTTAAAAATATGAAGCAAAATACATTTTATTGATCAAATATAAAAACATACAAGTGATACAATACAAATTCAAGAATCTAAATTAGCAATACACATTACAATTTTAAGTTAGGAATAGATTTTCCCTTCTTCTAAATAAGTGTCTCTCAGTGGCCAACACAGTGATAAGAGCATTTTAATATTAAAGTCAAGCAAAACATTCAGAAATGTTAAACTGGGCTGGCGGATTCTTAACTAATAACAATGGCCAAGTCTTGGCCATTAAATCAGCAAGCTCACACCTTTACGTCAAACATAGATTGGTGAATAAAACCGTTAAAGCTCTCCACATGCTGCATCCCGTGTCTCATCTTCACCATCTGGGCACTGGTTTAGACTCTCCAGCAAGTCTACCACACCGTTAGTGTCCTCAACATTAACAAATATCAAGAAAAGGATGCACACCACAGCGAAGAAGACCAAAACCTGGATGTAGACGGGCACAAGACGTCTCTGCACCTCTCGTCTCTCTAAGGTTGTGGGACTGACTGGAGTGTCGGGGTATGCATACTGGATGGGCCGCTGAGCTGCACCCTTGATGGGTCTCCGAGGAGAGGCACTGAAGTATAACGGCAAGTTAATTAGTAAACCATCCAAACAAAAAAAAAACTTGTCTCACTCTGCACAAATATCTCAACAGTTAACACAAATTGATACATTTAGTGTTCACTCAAATGTCATGAACAGCTGTGAAGACTGATTTTAATGTTATGATGTTGTGACACTTACTAGATCCCTGTAGGTGATGTCTTTGTGTCTGGAAGAAGGTCCTTTAAAATATCTCTCCCTGGATCCTGAGAACAGTGGAAATGAAAGCAAAAAACTATCAGTTATATCAGAACTAGACCAATTCTTTCTGTGCAGCAGAGTAGCCAATCCACCAGAAGTGAAGAAAAGAAGAAAAGCACAGTGGGGTGAGTAAACAGAAGGAAATCACAGTAGTAAGGGTCACTGTGTGATCCTTGATTCACGCAAATAACTGAGGGGTGGGAAAATGACTGCGTGGACAGAAACCTTAAATGGCAGTAGTTGTACTCAGGTCCTCAATTTTAATACTTTTTGGAGTAAAAATCCTGCAATAATAAAGCACTTAGACCAATGCAGTTTTCCTGCAAAGTGCAAAGTCTGCCTCTGAGGGAGGCTGAAAAAAAATTACTACTCACTTTTCAGAGCTTTATTTATAAGTACATTTTGAATAACAATCCATTTTCTTCTGTCACATGAGACATAATTTTGTCTTTAGGACTTGTGTTTTGTTTTGTTTTTTAAACCAAGCACCAAAAAATGGCTTTCAGTAAATAAAGTTGTTTTCTAAATGCTAAAGCTATGTGTGATTTCATATTGTCCCATTTAAATGGCTGCATCTTTAGTTCTCAAATAAAAATAGGCAACATTACTTCCATTTCTAACTAACCTGCCAACCTGAAAAGTATTCAAACTTAAACTCAAACCTGGTTTTAAAGCAGTCTGATTAAAGTGAATAATCTGAACAGCAGGTTGCATTTCAGACAGAAAATTTGAAACGCAAAACATCAGTGATATGATTGATAATTGAATTAAACCAAAAGGTTGTATATGCCTTGATTTCCTTTACACAAGTGGAGTCCTTGGGAGTATCTGCCTGGTCCACCATTATGTCCTTGCCTTCAGCATCATTGTCCAGCTACAGAGGAGGAGATGCAGGACCATGACTCGCTAGACCTTTCTATTCTCAATTTCCTTCCACCGCAAGTGCACTTCTCAAAACCCTTCAGTCGGCACCAAGTTAAAGTGTGACTGAACAACCTGAGCACTACTAACCCTGCTGGAGCGGGACCAATGCTCCGGCTTACTGTAGGAGCAAGCAGAGGGTGCGCTCCAAGTCTCCATCTGGATTTTTTTTTTTTTTGTCGTCATCGTTTTTAGGTTTATTAGTTTGCGGTGGGAGTGTGCATTGAGAAAATACAGAGACAAACATTTTAATTTTTAAGGATGTAAAATGTGAATCCATAAGGCTTGAAGTACAACTTTCCTTTTCAACCATCTGAGTGATGCTGAAAGCCTGTGAGGGAAATGATGAGCAACTACTGGACACCACTGACAGAGATCCAGAGGGAACCTGTAAGGCTTAATGTGAGCATGTTACAAGCAACCACTATGCATCAACATGCTACTTCAAACTCAATGCCGTGGAGCAGTAAATGAAAATATCACACTTTTGCAAGCCTAAGAAAGAAATGCAAAGAATGTACAAACAGAGACCAGCCTACCCCTGATCTTAATCCTGAGTGTTGAGCTACAGAGGATACTTTCCTAATTCCTGCAGGAATCTGTGAGCGGTGTGGTCGAGTTCGCTCTGATGATTTTAATGCATTCTTTGAATTCCTCTTGGAACTACGTTCATTGTTTCTAGGAGGACAAGGACGCTAAGACGAAGCAAAACAAAAAATAATAATAATAATAATAATAGTAAAACCTTCACCATCACTCAACACTGTCTTTTGACAGAATATTGTACCAAAGATGTGAAAATCTGCAGGAATTACCAGTCTTGATGATAAGAAAAAACACTGTGGATAAGAAAAGTCACCCTTCTGAGCTGGCACATTTTTCTGCAAAGAAACATTTATTCATAACATGCACTCAAATCACAAAATGAAACACATTTTGGATACTTTGACCTTATGAATACACTGTTTCATGTATTGGCAAAGACTGAGAAAAGTCAACATATTGAACAGCAGATGGATACAAGAACTCCAAATCGTTTCTCACCTCGTTGCTCTGTTGTTGGTTCGGCTCCAATGCTTCAGCCTTTTTTTCTTGCGCTCCCACTGAACCGGCGCAAGAAAAAAGAAACAACACAAAGGAATAATTAACGTGTGAAATGAACCATAAATGTCTGGATTAAAACACCACAGTTTTAGTCCTACCCAGTTCTTTCTCCTCGTCCTCGTTTTCTTCACTCACATCTTCCTCATCGCTGTCAGAGTAGAGCACAGCATTCTCTGCCTCATTCGATTCCCCCTCTTCAGCAGACTGAAGCAGTTTCCTGAGCTTGTTCTCATACACTGCCCTGGTGGAGGCTGACATTCAGGAACATGCATTTTATTCTTAGGAGAAAACTAACACCGCAATTTTGTCCAATTTTTTTTCTTTGAAAATAAGGGAAAAGATATTCTCAAAAGCAATCCTACCTAAAATGGGCCCAGCTTTAACTCCATATTTGAATAACAAAGCCTTGAGATCGTTATCCGTCAATGCACTCGGGTCAAGCTCCTCTGCGCTTTCTGGATCCCCTCCCTTTGCAAGACAACAAAAATGAATGATGTTTAAGAATGAATAACTGCTGAAACACAGAACATGGGATACAAGTAACTATAACAGGAAGGTCATTTGGTAAATTGTAAATGGCTTGTACTCGTATAGCGCTTTATCAAGTCCAACAAACCCCAAAACATTAACACAACATTCAGTCACTCGCACTCTGATGGTGGTCAGCTGCTGGGCAGGAGCCGCAGCTGCCCTGGGGCACACCGACAGAGGCAACAGAGGCATTTCTGCTTTAAGATTACTTGGTGCGACATTTCTTTTTAAATAATGCGATAAAAGTATTTAATAGCTCTAAAATATCTCATGTAGTAAATGATAAACATGTCACAATTTTCTCATAGCTCTGATCATCTCTCTTGCTTTTGCACGTTCTCTTCCTGCCCTCTGAACATTGCATCAGCGTTTTTAGAAATTACCTTTTGGTGGCTTATTGTCCTTGTGGAAGGCATCAATGACAGTATCACCAGTCACTGTTTAGGCCATAACAAAACATTTCTGTATTTAAAATCCTTTGTTTTTATACAATATTCCAATTTGCTAAATTTATTTGACTTTAATTATCAAGATTAGCAGAATTAAAAAAAAAAACTACTGTGTGTAATGAATCTACAAGCAATAAAATAAGATCTCAAAGCACAAAATTCTAGGTAAAACAATACATTAACACATATACAAATAGAAAATAAAGTGACAATATAGAAAGAATTAAATTTAATGAAACACCAAACAAAAAAGCACAAAATAAAGATGCCAAGCTACTGAGAAGACATGAATCTTAAGACGTGGCTTTGAAGTCTGTAATATTAGAGCTGTTGTTGGATAACTGCAAATTATTCCACAATATTGGAGCAGCAACTGCAACAGCACAATTAGCATATAGATGAAGTTTGATTTAAAAGGTCCAGTGGATAAAACAAGGTCAAACTTTTGTGAACCTTCAAAAATCAGCAACAAGGTCCTTCAATTTTTGCAGGAGTGCAATCTTATCTGCACTCATCTGCTGTGAAAGCAGAACCAGTGATTAAAAAAAAAATAAATAAATAAATTGCTGAAAACAACATCTCTCTTTCTGTGTTCTGGGGCACCCGTAGCTAATTGGGCTCCATAAAAAGAAAAATATTACAGACAACACACAGCACCCTGTACATAACACAGCAATCAAACAACAAAGTGTCTGGTCAGAGACCAATAGACCAGGTGCAACTGAAGGAGATTCTTCCTGCCCAAAGCTGTAACCATCTACAGTTAAAGTCAAATTTATTTACACCCCTGGCAAATTTGCATGTTAAATTATTTTCATTCTCCCAATAAGATTGTTTCTGTTTGAAAAGGAGACAAAAATCTCTCAACATTATGAAACAAAGTGAAAGGATTGTATATTGAAAACCCTTATTAATATACGGCCTTTACTGACATATTAGAGCAACCACATCCTTTCATAAATGTTGGCAAGTACTGTACTGGCACAGTTTGTTTTGTTTGTTGTTGTTTTTTACTATATATCCATCCCAGAGATACTTGCTTTCCTATCAGGCAGGGGATCTCCTAAAAGTTACTACTTCCTGTCTGATGAAACACAGCAAAAGGATAGTTTGTGGTATGGTGTCACAATAGCACCAGTTATCTTTTTTTTTTTCTTTAAAGAGTTCCCATGATTATAGCAAAAATATCTACATTTTGTTACTTTTGCATAACTGCCAGCTCTTCATCTATCTGAAGTCGGGTATTCCAGTGAAAATAAAATTTACCCAAATGTGCCGCTTCAAAAAAACAACAAAAAAAAAAAACAAATAAACTCCTAAATCAAGGTAAACAGAACAGAAGCTATTGACCGTAAAGCTAAAGCAGATTCTAAACCCTCCTGAAAATTGGGGTTCCATATGTGATTGCTACTTGAGAATATAGAGCAATAGTTTTCTTTCTTCAAGCAACCTATAGAGAAGCTTTTGTTGTTGGCTAAAGTAACTGAAAGTGGCAGGTGTGGATGTCAGTGGAGGCATGGGCTAAGCACAGAAGCACATGTAAATCTATACTATAGCTTCACAGCTGGTGAACTCAGTGGGAAAGGGACTTTTAGACCTGGCTTGTCCCAGAGCCCCTCCCTCAGCAAACTTATTTATTAGTCTAATAGTTTGTCATTTCGGGGTTACCATGTGGCGTTAAGCTAGAAAAAGCCACTTCTTTTGTTGGTCTGTTTTCCGTTTTGTGCATCATGCCGCTTTCAAAAAGACAAACAAACAAAAAAAAAAAGCTATAAATTGATAGACTCACTGCCACAACGTCCTCCTGATCGTCGTCATCACTGGAGAAATTCGCAGCATTTGTCTGGTCGACGTGTCTCAGGTGCAGCGCCACATAAGCCTCCTTCTTGCTCCCTGCAGGTGGCAGCTCCACGTTGTGAGCAACTAAATCTGACTTCAGGCGAGATTTAGAGAGATGAGCAGGGTACTGGACAAATGACATTTCACGGGAGCAGCGACGGGAATAAAAGCTAATTGTAAAAAGTCTGAAGCTGTTGGTGCACCGGGCAGAGCTGCTCTGAGGAAACCCGCTGCCTGGTGTGAGAGCCCGATTCGCGGTCTGGATTGGGAACAGCTGCGGGTGGAGACTTGATTGACAGCAAAGAAGCTAGCTTTAACCACGCAGACCTAGCCAAAGGTACTTATGGGTACTTTTGAATTTAGTGGTTCAATAATGCAACAAAAAAAGGCTAAAAGGATAGATAGAACTATTCCAATTTTGAAAGGTGGGTGCAGCTCATTTATTTGTTTGTTAAATTTAATGTAGCTAATAAAAATTAACTTAATTAAACTGTTTTTTTTTCTGAAGCCAGACTTCCAGCTTTCCAAGTTAGAGCCTAAGCTAAAATCAAAATCCAATATGGCGGCTGCTTCCAGAAAACATAGTCTATGCTGGAGAAATGAACTTTTCATATCCATCATTTGCAAACATGTTTTTACCAAGAAAAGCATTTCATCGGACTACTACTGCTTATTGTGATTAGGAAAGTTACATAGTTGCACTAAAATATTACTTTATGACTTCATCAGAAACAGGAAATCTCAAGAACAATGATAAATTTAAGCTTTAAAACTGTAGGACCGACATTTCATTTGGCCTAACAGAGCATGTGGGCCCACCAATATTAAACATTTTCACACGGTGGAGAAGAGTCACAAACTGTGGTGTAAGCCTGATCTGCATTGTTTTCTGATTATACTCAAACATTTTTTGCACTGTAAAACACTAAATGGGATTTGTAAATCAATACATTGATACTTAGGAAGGTGTTTTTATTAATACATAAAGTTCTGCAGTTCTTGAGGGAATTCAGTGGGTGTTTTTTTGTTTGCTTTATTTATTTATTTTTTATCCAGATCGTTTTATCTCTTTGCATAAGTTTTTTTTTTGTTTGTTTGTTGTTTTTTTCACTTCAACATATTTAAAATGTGTGGAAGCTATTGAACCTGCACTGCAGGTTCCTTTTACTGAATAACTGGTCAGTCACTGATGGAGGACACAGTCAAGGACACAGCAAAACTGAGAGGTCAGGGGGCTTTTATAATTGCAATGCCCAAATTACATGGTTGACATGGTTTTTAAAGATGGTTAGGTTAAATATGGTTATATCCATTGGCCTTTGTAATAGTTAATCTTATTTTGATTTCTTTTTTTTCATATCTATGTTAAGTTTTATTGCTGATATGTTTACCTCATATCATTCTAATTTTTAGGTATTTCAATTTATTTTTGCTTTAATTTTCATCTTTATTCAATAATTCATTCTTAATATTTGGCATTTTTGTTCAGTGTGGTCTGATTTTAAAGTGCTTTATAGATGAATGTATCTTCGCTTGCAAAGAACTTATCCAAACAACAACATATCAGCCCAGATTATTAGATAACAGTAAACCTTAAGACATTTATTTAACTCGTCCTTCTACCTTTTTGTTTTTAGTTAGTAACAACCATAAATAATAGAGCAACTCAAAAAAAACATTTTTGAAACCAGTTCACATATTTTTCCTTTATGAAGTGAGAAAATTAAGAGATCCAAGAATGACAAAGCAGAGAAAGCTCCCGGTCGAACATAACAGAAATGCTGTGTTAATGATTTGGTTGGTGTGTAGAGCTCTATACATCCCCTGAATGCTGCAGTTGAGTTATATTTCAGGAGATGAATTATAACATTGACAATCTGGGTTTGGTTTATTAACTGATGGAAACTCCACTGCCATTGAGATTGATTATGTCTTGAAATATAACAAAGATCTTCAAATAGCATAATCAAATTTTTGATGTTCCACACAGACAAAATCAGACATCTACAATTTTAAAAGACATGCTTAGTAGTGGAGCTGCAAATTGAAATTCGTCTAACTCACAAATCAAAATACCTTGAGCTTCCAGGTTTGACCAAGGTCTTGTTTGCTGATGTGTACTGATGCATTTTTGCCAAAGTTGTGTCCTGGTATAAGTCACAAAGAAAGTGTGGCCTGTCCTATTTTACCCCATGGAAACAGATGAAAAACAAACAAATAATTTATTCAAAACTGTCTGGAAAGCAGCAAACGTATTGTGAAAATCAGCAATCAAGATGCAGTGTGTTTCTTGGAGGTCACTACCAGCCAGATGCTTGTCCACATGAAATCTGCAAAACTAGCATGAAGGTAGTGATTGAGATGGAAATAAACCAAAGTGGGGCTCATGTTGCTGCTAAATCCAAATAAACAGATACAATCAAAGTAAAAGCTCTTCCTAGCAGCCATCTTATTTTATAAGAACTGTCCCTCTGTTATAGAAATTAGTAGCTTTTACAATGAATAGACTGAAAAAAAACATATAATATACTGAATATATAATATACTCAAGGGACTCTCTTGTGTTTTCGCAATGTCAACTACACAAAAGATTGTTTGGGTGATATTTAATACACGTCTGTTTTAAATGCTACTTTGATATTTCTATGTGAAGATTTACACCAGGAAGTTGAAGGCTACTGATGAAATACACCTTTAATTAAAGATTTGAGACGTTTGTTTTGATATTTTGAATCTTATTTTAGAAAAGTTGCATCACATTTATTTAGAGTGCTGTTTTTTGGAGAGGTTGCTAACTATCCAGTATTGACCAAAATAGCAATCGATCAATCTGTTATAAATGTACACCACAATGTTTTAAAATGTAATCAGTCCCTTTACTCATCAAGCCAATAGATGCCACATCAAGATGATGCTTTATTTTTATTTAACCTTTATTTCACAGAGAAAATCCCATTGAGATTAAAAACTACTTTTGCAACAGAATCCTGGCATTACATTTAACATTATATCTGGAAATTGCGCTGCATCATAAAGTAGCTGTAAAGTACAGATAATTCTTGCATTACACGATGAGATGAGATAAAACTATAGCAAGGAGATCTTTTCCCACTTACTGTGATTCAGTGTTGCATTTAATTATGGCAATCTTTATTAAGGTTGAATAAATCAGTGCATTTTTCTATTGCTCTTTATGACAATGATAATAATATAGTATGTTTTAGTTTAGTATCTGGGAGTTCAGCCTAATTTAGATCCATTTTCAAACAAGCTGATCACAGGATGAAATTAAGCTTCGACAACTGGGAGGTTAACAATCTGTTTTCAGAATCAATATTCCTTTAGGCTGATACTCTACAATGCATACCAAAAAAAATCCTTACACACCTATTTAATATGAATTAAATTAGCAATAGTGCTGTTGCAAAACCTTGAACTCTTTCTTCACCTGAACCCTGCAGGCAGTATGAATGTATTCACTGAATAATATATGCTAGTTTGTCTTTTGGTGTCAGTTTCTTGCATGTTTTAGTATGAAACAAATGACCCCATAATAAAACATTATTCTGGCACTAAAATTACTATCTTTACACACAAAAAATAATTTCATTGAAATTCTGCACTTAGTTGCAGTCGAAACATTCTCATCAGAAAACATTATTGATCAACGGTTGGCCGGTTTCATTGCTTTTGGCAAGCCTTTTAAAAAAAATCTGTTGATATGGATTTTAGGCCTCTGGGATGATGTGAACAAAATATACACAGTGTATTGATATTTTCTGGCTTTAAGGGAACAAATCAGTCCTGAGCGCATTTTCTTATTGGTTTGAATACGAGTCAAATCAAGTTTACTTGTGTAGCACGTTTCTGAGACAAGGCAGTTCAAACGTGCTTTACATGAAGAAAACATAACACATACATACCTGTAATGTGATATTACATTACAGAATAGAGAGCAGTAATAAACAGTTGCAATCCAGACCAGAATTAATCTATTTTCCAGTTATTATTAATCCAAGGCAGCTCTAAGCAAGTAGGTGTTTCGCCTTGATTCACAGGAACTCTGTGTTTCAGCTGTTTTGCAGTTTTCTGGGAGTTCGTTCCAGATTAAACTACTATAAAAATTGATTTCTGCTTCTCCATGTTTGATTCTGGTTCTGGGGATGCAGAGTACTTGAACCTGAAGACCTGAGTGGTCTATAAGGTTGATACAACAACAACAACAGGTCTTTAATTTGTGTTGGTGCTAAGCCGTTCAGTGACTTCTAAACTAACGAAGGTATTTTAAAGTCTATTTTTTTGAGCTACAGGGAGGCAGTGGAAGAACTTTAGACCTGGGGTGATGTGCTCCATTTTCCTAGTTTTAATGAAAATGTGAGCAGCAGTATTCTGGATCTGCTGCAGGTTTTTGATTAACGTTTTATGCAGACCTGTAACGACACTGCTGCTTGGTAGTAGAGATATTTATGTTTCGATGTGCTTACAGAAGAATGAGATCACCGTTAAACCTTTCTATTTGCCTTTTTTTTTATTGTTTCTCTTTTCAATCAACCCTCCAGCTGTGGCAGCTCATGTTCTGTTACTCCCTATCCTGAGTCTTGCAGAAGTTTTCACAACTCTTGAAAGTTTTCCTGGAAATTTTCTAGAAATTGCAACCAAAACATGAACGATACATTTTAATCGGAATTTAGTGTGATAGACCAACACAAGTGCAATGAGTGGAATAAGTGGGTTTCAGTTTCTTTTACAAATAAAAATCTATGCACTGAGACAGGTTAAGTATACAGTTGTATAGAAGTTTAAAGCAGTGTTTAATTTTAAAAAATGCACTCCTGAATCAGTACGGCACAACTGCAAACTTATCAAGATGTGGTCAACCACCTACACTGACAGGCCTGGACTGCAAAACATTAATCAGAGAAGGCCATAGTAAGTCTGTGGAGGCCCACACAAATAAGAAATTTAGGTTTTGGCTTTGCCACCACACTGTGTGGTGGAAAAATAACACTGTGCCTCCTGAATACACATCCCCACAGCCAAACATGGTGGAGGCAGCTGCTGTGAGGATGCTTTAATTCAGCAGGGACTGCTGAGCTGTTTTGAGTTGACAAAGAAGATCAACAGAAATTCTGGAGAAACTGGCTGCAAAAGGCTGAAATTCACCATCCAGCAGGAAATTACCCTAAACACATAAAAAGAGCCGCTGCGAAATAGTTTAGATCAAATCATATATGTTAGGATCCCTCAAAGTCCAGACAAAATCTTATTGTGAATTTGTGGCAAAGCCTGAAAATTGATGTTCATTTATGATTTCCATTTACTCCGAATGAGATTAAATCGTTTTGCAAAAAAAAAAAGACCAAAAATTCAGGCTACTGTGCAAATCGAGTAAAGACATAACAAGATTAAAAGACCACACTTTCCAGATTGTTAAAACAAATATAAATTTTAAACATATTCATATTTGTTCTTCCCATGTCACTTGTACACTACTTAGTGGTGGTAGATCACACACAAGCCCCAGAAAATACCTCGATATTGTTGTTTGCTAAAACATTCAAGAGGTATGAATACTTTATAAAGCACTCTATGTAATTTTGTCAATAGTTTTAGAGACTAGCTCTTGTATCATCAGCAGCAGCAGCATGTGGTATCATTATATTCTGAGCATAATGATGCAATGCAAACTTTAATTAATTCTAGGTGGAACTAGATGTGTGTCATTTCCTGAGGCAGTGGTGTGGAAACGCTCTAATTTGGCCACAATGGACGACAAGGTAATCAACAGGGCAGACTGAAAAAGTCAAGAAATTCCATTTTAAAACGCTAAATGGCAAGAATGTCTCGCAGTCACTACATGAAATACATCTTTGAGAAGCAATTACTTTCAGGGAAATCTGAATCAGTTATTCATTCTGTACGTTTTATTTTCTGGTTAAAAGAAAATACCACAAAACCCAATCAATCATAAAGGAGACCAAATCATGGATATACCTAAATATGCAAACTTAGAATTAGTTTAATCTACCATTCACTGATAATGGAGATTCACATTAAAGGTAATTTTAAAACAAATTAAATCCCAAAAGAGCTCCTCAGTTGATGGTCCACTGTGCATCCAATGGCTTTAAACCCTACATGATATTTCAAAAAGAACTCACATAGGAATAGAAAGCCATAAGTCGCATGTGTGGTTCGATACTGAAGGTGATAATACAAAAACCTGTGCACTCAGATGCAGTTAGAATATTCATGCATTTCAGACCGAACTTGCAAACAATGAGGAGAAGCAGGAGAAAAAAAATACACAGCATTCAGCATTTGGAATCACATCCGCATGAATAATTAACCAAAGAAACTGGAAGTATTCATCTGAAGCCCAGGGGAGCAAACTGAAACTGTCTTGTGAGCCTATAAACAGTAAAGATTGTATTTTTCACAAAAACAGTCTCACATAAATTGACCTTTTTTTTCTCCTTCTCTGACTGAATCTCAAAGCAACCTCCCTAAAGCTGTGCAGCTCCTAACAGGGGGGGTTGTGAAATAATTTTTTTGATTAAAAATGTAGTTTTTAACCTGCCTCTGCAGGGAGAAAGTGGAGTGCAAATCAAGAGGTTTTGTTTCAAAACACATTACATAAACTCTTCTTTATATATTCTGCACAACTTCCTCACGAACAAAGAGAAAGGAGTGCGTAACCCTGAACGACGGTTTAACTGCACAGCATCAGTTTTTAAGAATGCCCCAAAATATATTCAGACACAAAAATAACGTTTTAGTGCAGCTCGAAGTTTTGCCACTTAAGAAAGAATAATCATTCTACTGAATAGGACAGATGAATTCTCAGGAATATTGACTAATATGCACTTTTTGGATTGTGTGCTTTACAGTTCAAATCCTTTTCATTTGCATCCACTCTACTCTTTCTACATATTTCACTTAAGAGGCATTTACACTGATTTCCAGCACTGCCAATGGTTCAGGCGCTTGTGTTAGCAGAGACTCAGTAGTCAAGCTGTGCAGGCCAACTCTGCGCACCCAGATGTCTGCTCAGAAAACAGAAGCCTTTATAAAAACATGAAAAAATCCTCCCGGACCGAGAGGAAACGGGCTAGCATGGAGGACAGAGGAGGCATTTGTTGACATTGTATCAAGTGCAAAGCCGAGGTATGTGAGGCTTAGCGAGGCCAGGTATTTGTTAGTCAGTGTTTCTTGGGCTTTTGCTGTCTCCAACTCAAACAACAAAAGCTCCATTGAGAGCCTCCTTTTTTTTTTCTTCCCCTCTGAACAAGCACACAAAGCTTCCTAAACTATACGCCGTAACTGTCCACTTCTGAGAGAACCACTTCTTTTTTTCTTTTTTTTTTTTGCACCTGTTTCACTTTTCCTTTGCAAAAGACACACATATTCATAACAGATACACTTTTTCTCTGAATATAATCATCAAAATTTAAATAGTTTGAGATGTCAACCTTTACAAACTGCTGCCGATTACTGTTCCCACTCCAAGATGTCAAAGCATGCTCAGGATATTCTTGTTCACATCCGTTCAGGGGAAAGAATTTAGTCAATCAGCCCACTCTGGGTTCAAAGGAGACCACTGCCACTGAGCTGCAGGGTTCCTCTCTTCATGCATGTCTCAGCATAAATTAGTAAAGCCCCCTCTGTCAGACTCTGTCCAGACGAGAAGGTGAATCTCAGCCACAGGCAGGATTAGTATTAATCCCTAAACATCGTACATGTCTCCCCTTTGCTTGGAGCCATTCAGAAATCATCAGAGACCAGATGGAGTTTTTTTATTAATATTATTTCATGTTCTCTAAAGATTATGGAAGGCAGATGTTATTTATGTGTCTATTTGCAAATAAAAACCTAAAAGCACTATTTTTATTATCACTGTCAACGTAGCAATTGCCTAACACTCAATCATTACGAATTAAAACATGTTATCTGATATGTGCTGACCCGCTAAAAGCACCTCCAACTGCCTGACAGCACAAATAAAATCCCATTATATACTATATACAACACATGAGAGTCAAACAGCATCACTGAGGCTGCCTCGCTATCAGGATAGAAAATAAGAAACAGCTTAAAGAGCAGCTATAAACCCCACTTCCAAAACTAACAGTGACTCGCATTTGATCCCGGACAGATTCTGCTGCAAATCTGACGCTTACCTCCTCTTCCTCCTCTCTCACGTCCCTCGCCGGACCTACTGTGGCATCCCCTCAGCCTGATACTGTATGGAAAGACAATGGATAGGTGGGGGGGAGGAGTTACTATGTGAGCAGGAGACGGAGTAAAAGCAGAATGAAAACTGGGGGAGAGAGAGGAGAGAGAGAGAGAAGAGAGAGAGGGCTAACAGACCTTCAAAACGCACATCTGACTGAACGCAACATGAATTGCAATTCTACTTTCCCCCCCCCTCCCTCCCTCCCTCCTTCAGAGGTAGGGTCAGGGAGAACGACAGCCAGAAAATCCATCCTCACGTGGGAAATGTGAGGGAAAACAACAGACTGTGAAGAAAAAAAAATGGGTTCTGGTTTTAAACAAGTCGCTTCTTTCTTTGGTTTTCCTTTGAATGAGTTCTTAAGATTCCAAGTTGGCAAAGAGCACATGGGTCCTGGATGGAGGGGATAAAAGAGGGGCAGAGTTAGGGAGGGGGGGGTTTCCATTGTGCATGTTCCCTTCCTTTCAGACTTTGCACTCAAGTTGATCTTTGCAGCCAGTTACTAAATATTTCAGTCGTTGTTGTTCGGTTTAAAGCAGAAGTTTACATTTTTGTCAGACTGCTGATTTTTTCGCTCGGTCGCCTGACTGTTATTTTGCAGTTTTAATTTAAAAGGAAAACCCTGAAAACATCTTTTTGTCTTGAGTTTCTTGGTCTTTGTTCTGCTGTTTTTTTGTCCTCCTTACAGTCAGCTACTAGTTTTGCCTGATGAATCTGAGCTGAAGACAGCAGGTGCTGTTGAACTCTCTCGGAGCCAAATTCACTCACTGCCCCCCGCCCCCTCCCCGTTCATTCATGCTCTCCAATACACCCGCCTATCCCTGTCTGTGTTTTGTGTAAGGCAGGGGGGTGTAGTGGGGAGGGAAAGCCACTGTTTTATGAGAAACATGAGACCCACTTAGTGAAAAGAAACACTTTACTTCAGGTTTTAATGAGCGATGCCACCTTGGTCTTGTTAGAACGCCTGATGATTAAGGAAACCGTGAAAAGCATTAATGTCTGTCACTTTTTTTGCTGCTAGAACTGCAATAAAAAGCCTTTTTTTCACCCCCTTTTCTTCAGTGGACCCCCCCCCCTCCCTCTTCTCTCCTCCTTACCCACAAACCCTTCCCGTATCCACTCTGTCTTCCTCTCACTTTCCCTCAAATAGACACACAGTCGTGGTTCATTACTATTCACCAGGTTTCACTAAGACACGCATCATTGCTCCCCTCCCTACAACTGTGTCAGGAGAGGTGGAGGAGAACAAGGCAGAAGCAAAAGACATTTTTGCAGTACAAAGCGATGAATCACCGTGGTGTTTTCTGTGTTCTGGCGTCTGAACAAAACATATATTACAGCTGCATGCATGGGCTCTCTTCTTAGGATTCACCAATAGGAAAATCTGCAGTTTGTAAAACTGATTCGTTTCCTAATATAGAATGACCCTTTGTGCATTTTTTAATCAGTCATGTTCCATTCATTAAGTCCGTTCAGATTGTACGCGAGCATTATTATCTGTCCTCATACAATGAGACAGCATCTCAACCATGAAAATGACGACAACCCTCTCTTGCTCGCGTGTTGGATCCATTTAGGCTTTCCAAGTCAAGATTATTTTGTCATATCCTCTCCGCAGAATCCCATCGCTGTGAATATAATTCTTAGTGATCCTGCTTTTATTCTTTGCTTTGTAGTCAATTTTTTTTTTTTAGATAACAATCCTAACCGTGACAGCTGATGCAAAGAAAGAAAAAAAACCCTTTCTGCAAAAGTACTCTGTTACATTTTTAGATCAGAGGAGATTCATTTTAGCGGCTACTTTAAGTCAGTTAGGATCAATTCAGCTGAGTCTAGCAAGCATTTTGTGTTTTAAAGTTTGTTGTAATGTAGGAGTCCATTTTGAGATGCGTAACTTGAGTTATTTTATTCCTCAGTTCAACTCAAATCAGTGAATTATTGGCACAAAGATGTGTTGGAGGATTTAAAATGGTTCTGGTGCCACTCCTCCACGGTCCTCCTCACTGTGCATGGTGGCTAAATCTACTTCTCCTCCAGCCGTGTTTATCACTGCTCCATGTATTTTTTTTTCATAAGGTCAGCACATTTCTCCCACACTTGAATGGCATGTTCTCCTGTCTTTCCTGTACGGAAGCAAATAATGGTTATTGTGCTTAAAATAATACATTTTAGTACCAACTTTGTTCTTTTTTTTTTTACTTTGTATCTAAATAATGATAAAGGTCTTGTTTTACTCATGTGCATGTTTCCACACTGGATATTTATTCTTCCATACAAACCCTATAAAGAAAGAAAGAAAGCAGTTAAATAGCACTGTAAAACCCAGTGAATATAGGTTTTAGAAAGGCAAATTGCTCCAGAGTTCTGACAACGGATGTTGTTTTCTTGGTTGTCTTTGTCACACATAATGATCCGGCGATAAAAATACTTAATCAGGGTAGAGTGGAGACTTTATCAGCTTGTTTAAGTAAGGCATCCATATAATTAGCTTTACATTTACTGATTTAGGCAAATCCCTGCACTATTATTATTACCATTAGTAACAAAATCATATGCAACAATATAAGTACATTCTTTTTTATACGGTAGCATTTGAATTCACATTTGTGTCAAAAATTAGCCAAGTAATTAAACATGCTGCTTTGAAATTATGAATTAATCTATTCATGGAAAAAAGTTATCCAAACAAAACAAAAAAAAGGGCGATTCCCCTTCGTGCCACCTGTTGCATCACCTGCAATCAAGAATTTGCAATAAGTAGCAATTAGTGTTTCAAATTCTTGTTGAGAAATTTTGACGCAGGATTATTGTTAATCAGCAATATGGGAGGGATTTTTTTTTTTTCCACAGCAACTTAATTGGATGTAAGTTCAAGCTTTTCCTGGACCTGTATTCCTCCTGCGTGAGGTTGGTTGAACCCAGCTTTAATAAATGAAATCCCCACTGAAAACTGCCTTTTGTATTTTTTCAGATCATCTCTACCTAATATAATATAACAGATGAAATCTGGAAATATAGAAATAGATATAAGTATGCTTTTTGGACAGTTTTGTCTTTGCTCTTACTTTAATAAACCCATCCTCCCATCGTTTTTAGACAGCCGATGTTTATTTTAGTAAAATACATATTTTTATCTCAATAGCTGCAGTCTCACAGCATCCTTTGATATATTCATGAACCACTGTTACCTCGACTTCACCTTCCTCACTTTTAGAGTGCGCCAAGCCAAAAACGAATAGAAGTGTTTTGCCCCGCAGACACGTCTGTTTGCATACCTCACATCATTGCCTCTATTTCAGGCTTGTTGAGATGTAGAGGGGGGTTCTCTGCAGGGCATCTCTATCCAACGCTGCAAGGACTGACTGCAGAAATATGGAAGGGTGACAGAAACGTCCCTCACTGCTTCTGTGTCACATCTCCTTTGGCTAATCTGTTTCACTTGTGTTACTGACTAATGGATGAGTTTGAGCTGAATATTATGCAAATGTTTTTGATTTATAGGTTAGGGGATGTCTTAAATCAGAACACATGCTCTGCAGGCGGTTTGGATCCTAATGGAGCATGATAAATACTATAAAACTTTTGGGGGGAGGGTAGTGTGAATTTAAAAAAAAATAGTCATCTTCTTATAATTCCTGTCACATTGTCCTGGCTCTGCTTCAGGTTTCTGATTGCTGATTGGATAAATGTCAGCATATGGAGATGAGACAGAGGAGAGCAAGGCAGCAATGCTTTGGACCTTGAAGTGGCTGCCAAGACCAAAAAGAACCAATAAGGACTGAATTAAAGATGTGATATTCATAAGTAGTTTGCTTTTTATTGGCTTCCTCATTTACAATATCTTAGCAATTCCTCATAGAGATCTCTTTGCAAACAATTTTTGTGGAGGTCTGATAGTTTGCTGTCTGAACAGGGCAGCACTTTCACACCATCTAGTGTTGGAAAGAAATAGTCGATTAGGAATTCCTCTCACATCAGAAAATGATGTGCTGGTTGGCTCACTCCATTTGATTATTTGACCATCGCTGTGCAGAATAATTTAGTGAGCATGTAATGAGTTTGACTCTAGAAGCCTGTTTACTGAGCAAATTGTCTCTGTGATCAGCTTTAAATCCACAAACTCATTTAGAAGCAGCTGTGGTTCAACACAGCTGCTTACAAAAGCATCTAGTCTTTTGTAATATTCAACCATCGGGAATATGAGAAGATTTAGTCAGTCAAATCTGCTAAGCATTGTGTGTTTAAAGTGATACTTTAGAGGCAAACGTTTTTATCTCCAACCCCAAATGTGAGCTCTTTTTTTGAAATAGAAATATAAATGAACTTTGGCATTTATTGTTGCTTACCAAACAGTTTCATTAACATTATTCTTACAACTGTGTGTGTGTGTGTGTGTGTGTGTGTTTCTTTACTTATAGGTCTGTTTTTGTTTTTAGCTGTTTATTGGTCTTAGTAGCTCTGTAAATCTGTAACAAAATTACTCAGCAATGAAAACAGATATCCAAGTTTCTATAGGAATGTCGACTTTATTGCTGAACAAAGACAAACATTTTAATCATTTTAACAGCCTAGCCATGCAAAGTTCCTGAGCAAGTCTGCATTTCTGTGTTTTATACTTCCTAGGTGATTTCTTGAAGTCTTTTAAAGAAGTCTTGAACAAAATAGCAACGGTCCAACGACTTAAAGGGAGGAATGAAACGAGTGTGTATTCCTGGTAAAAATCCCACAACTGAAGTCAACACTGTAAAGAATTCATCCATCATTCATAGTCAAGGAGATCTCTTGATGATAAATGTGGCATTAAACAACATGGAGGCAAAATAAAAACTAGTATTGGATGACAGAAAAGTTCAGGTCTCTAGGAGTTTTAAAAAAAAATCTCAACTGTACTGAAGAGAAGAGAAAATTGTTGTCATGCTATCTGTGTATATGTAAACATGGTGCTCACTGGGGAACATTTTCCCGTTTAATAGTACATTTATAATTACTCCCTTTCAAAAACATCTAATGCATTTTATACAACTTCTTTCTGTCATGAAGCACATTCTGTACATAGTAACAAAATCAAAACAAAGCTGAGTTCTGTGTGGTCAGAGCTGTCACCCAGCAAATATTTAACTTCTTTGTCATTTATCCAGCATACATTTTGAGCATATGAAAGGACAGATAAATAAGAATAAATTTTCAAGCCAAAGAATGAACAAAACAAATTTAAGTGCATGACTAATCTCTTGTAAAGCTGAAAACGAAATATTTCTTTCATAGAATACCATGTGCCTCAGCTTTAATGTTTAAATATCCCTTAAAATGGCGATTGATTTTAAATTATGCATTGCTTTCACTTGAATTCAAACACTGTGCTTCAGATTTTGAAAACTGACACGTTTCAGTTCAGAAAGAGATGGCCTACTTCAGTAACCAGAGTTTGCTGTTTATTTTTAACACTTGTCTCCAAGATAGTGTTAGTTGACAATTACCTGACGAACTCCTCTCGTGTTGCAAAGAAGAGGAAGTGGATGTTAATGAATGCCTGTTCTAAAAACACTCATATTTCTCAGGGTTTAGAACATAACCAACATGTTCAACACGTTGGCAAATCAGTTACGCAGCTGGGGGCTTTGCATGGCTGACTCTGAAAGATATCGCGGCAGCAAGAGATATCATCTCAAGAAAACATATTTAGCAAAAAAGGATTCTTCTTTTTTAAGGCACAGCTGACAAATGCAGATAGGCATAATATTTTTTATGTTTTGAGGCAAATTAAATCACAGAAGAAGTGAGATACGAACCAGTCAGGTTGCACATATGCGAGATGATTTAGCGACAAATTCGCAGACACGAAGCGGTGTAAAGATTTGTGTCGTCTTGCTCTATCAGTTTGTCAAAAGTTCCTCCCTTAAGATAAATAAATTCAAAATAAGAATGAAAAACAGCAAGTCTTTGACTTCTGGTTCCCTCTACTGTGAGTGTGACGGATGTCCATATTTGGTCATAACCAGTTTCCTCCTTTCTCACATTAACAGGATTAGGTATTATACCCTCTTTTTTTATTCCAGTCTGGTGGCTGAATGTAACGTTACTCATCATTATATACATTCGTTTTACAAAAATGCTACTCCTATAAGTCAGAGTTCGCATTTTTTTCTAAAATAGGGTGGCATTATTTTCATATATTGTGTTTTCTCATACATTTAGATTAACACAAACGCTAACAGTGGAAGAAACTAATTAGCTGAGAGAAAAATGAACCTAATCACAACACCGAGACAAAGAAATGTGCGATGGTTTCAAGCTTTGCACCAAGTACATGGCCAAACCTGTCCTGTTTTGATTTCATGAGAGAAACACCTTTGTCCCCGATACTGACACAAATTCAGATAATTTGTAATAAATAAATGAACAATGGATCACCAAATGATATTTGTTCCATCAAATTTAAACTTGAGTGCAACCATTCAAGCTGATAAATGTAATAACAGCATGCCACCTCGTGTGCATGTCTGGCTGAAACATCTGATATATTCTGTCTCTTTGTGAAATATTTCAGAGTTTATTTGGTCGTATGTTTTGGATAATTATCAGTTTGGTAATCCCAGTGCAATTTTATCTCAAAGGCCACCAGATAATAATTTAATACTGCGGGTCTCCAGCCCTACTGGAATGGCTTGTCAACAGTACCACTGTTTAAAAAAATAAATCTAAGCCTCTGGTCAATTTGAGGAATAAAATCGTATAAAAATGTTCATTTATATTTATTTTACAGGAACTATAAAAGTCACCATTTGCTCTACAAGTGATTTTGCTAGCATTTTAACATTTTCACAGGCCAACAGAGAAATAAAATGTAGCAGCACATGTTAAGGGCATACACTCCTCCTTATATTGTATATCTGTCTTGTATTTGAAGCCTGCTTATGCCTTGTTTTGGGGGCAATAATAAATATTCCATGGATATTACTTTATCTGGCTGTAATTCTTTGGAGTTTTATCAAATTATATTATTCAGCAACTTACCAAGATGATTATTGTTCTCAATTGTGACTTTTAAATTATCCAAATAAGACAAATATCAGACAATCTGCACATGAGACATCTGTGTCGTTGCTTTCTGTATGACACATTTTCCATTAACATGAACGTGACATACTGTGCAACACAGTGACACACAAATGTTAACTTTCCTGTAGCATTTCAATGAGCAGCCCTCTTTCTAAGTCAAACATTGATGCCATTCAGATTGGGATAATATTGTTGGAGGAATCAACACTTCATCCATTAACTCAGTTGAGCAACGCAAAAGAGGGAGAGAGCTAAAGGCTTTAAATAGAGATCCAGAAACCCAATAGAACATCAGAGCTTCATTCGACATTCGGTTGTGAGAAAAATACACCCGGTGGTCTTCTGTCCCCAAGATGTTCATAGATGAGAGGATTGTAACTCTGTTCAAACGAAACGCCCATCACACGCTGACTTACTGGAGCGTTTTCTTCAGCTTTGGACTGTGCATTGCTTTTCTTGGACCTACAATATTGGACTTGCAATGTCAAACAAACTCAACGCTGAGTCAGATTACCTGGGTCTTCTTTTCTCAGCAGTTCTGCTTGCTGATTGGCAGCTCGGTTGGTGGCGTGTTCAAGAGAACGTGAGTATCACTAAACAAGTAAGCGTCTAGAGATTCGTCCTCGTTTTAACTGTGTCTATGTCTTTTTTTTTTCTTTTTGTCCTTAAAGGCTGTTCAGTGCTCTAGCTGCCCTGTTTGTCTCTGCGCTTCTCATCTCTGTGATATTTACCATCATTCCTGTCTGTAATAATGTCCTCGTTCTGGCCATCGCCATGGCTGTGTCTGGTTTGGCAATGGGGGTTATTGACACCATTGCCAACATCCAACTGGTCACCATCTATCAAAAGGACTCGGCCATTTTCTTGCAGGTAAACTAAAGAGACGCTCATTTAAATAATAGGATAGAGAGATATGCCGCCGTTCTTCCATAACTCTGGTAGTTTGACGTTCCTGCCCTCTGTGTGCTTCTGCAGGCTCTGCACTTCTTCATCGGGTTTGGAGCCCTGGTGAGTCCACTGATTGCAGATCCTTTCCTCTCGGAGACAGGCTGTGGGAATCATACGGGAAACGAGACCGAGATCATGCATCATTTCAGGAGCATGCTGAGATACAGTCCAATTGCGGAGCACAACATAACTCAGAGCCACCTGTCTCATGATGGAGTGGAGAAGGAGGAGCCAATTGTGCAATATGCTTTCTGGATCATGGCGCTTATTAATGTAAGACACTCGGCAGGCATACGTTAGTTGTCAGTTGATTTTTACTTATTTATTTGATGGAAATTTTATTTTTTTATTTATTTTGGGGGTGGGGGGTTTCAGCTGCCTGTGCCCCTTGCTGTGCTGTTCCTCATGTATCGGGAGAACTTACTCCCATGCTGCTCTGGCAGCACTCCACGTCTCCTAGACAAGGATGAACTAGCAATGGAGACCCAGCAGGGGGCCGAGGGCCCAGACTTGGAGCAGAAGGAACACGAAGCTGGAGGTATGCATGTGAAAGAAGTATTTTTCTTCCCTTTCATTTTAATTCATCTTACATTCCTTCATGAATAACAAATACGTTGTCAGGAAATATGAAAACAAAACAATGAATGCCATTTTGTGCACACCGATACATCATTTCTGACTCTTTTTTTTTTTTTTTTGCTCTGCCACAGGTCATGGGAGTATCTTCAGCTGCTGTCAGAATGATAACCTGCGTGGACTGCCAGTATCCTTCTTTATGATTCATGTCCTTGGAGGGATGGTGCTCTTTATGACCGATGGCATTGTGGTGAGTGAGAGGTGCAAATAAATCACACAGTATTCATTTCACAAGCATTATTTCCCAAATAAACTTTTATTAGTCTATACAAGATATGCATCCCATAAAGCATAGAAAATAGGGTGCATGAAACAAGATGTTTCTTTCTTCTCAGGGAGCGTATGCTGGCTTTGTGTACACCTACGCTGTGGCCCCACCGATGTCGTTGGCGAACAAGACGGCAGGTTACCTGGCTAGTATTTTCTGGGCAGCGATCACAGCTGGACGCCTCTTGTCTATTCCTCTCTCATATCGTTTCCAACCTGTACGGCTACTCATGTTCAACCTGGTAAGGCCAACCAAGAAGTTCGAGACACATTATCTTAGTATACCGTACAGTTCCTTGACCGTACTTCTTTAGATTTGTGGGATTTTATGTAATAGAATAACTGGTGATTAACTGAAGAGGAAGGAAAAGGATATACATTTTGTTTTTTTTTTGTTTTTTTTCTGGGATGCATGGTGTGCATTTTCATTCCATCCTGCTGAGTAACTAAAACGCTTATTACTGCAATTAGAGCTTTGAGTTTTTTGAGCCCATGTAGAGTTATTGTTGTTGAGCTCATACCGTTCATATCTCCTGCCAGTCTCCTCTGAGACTGAGGGAGGAGCACCTACAAAACTTCTGTTTTCAAAGCCAGTTACAGAATTTCAATAAGAATTGGGTCTAAATTAACATAGCACATAGTCATATTCTATAAACTGGAAAACACATTTGAATTGTTCTCTTTCGACAGATCAAAAGTGCTTTTTGAAAATAAGCCTAATACAGATATTAATCACACTTTTTATTAAGCCTGCATTACCGCTTTAAAAAAAAAGTCTTTTAAATTGGTCTGATATAACATACTGATCCAAAATGTCATACCTTCATTAGCAGTAAGGAGAAAATCATCATAATTACCAGAAAAAAGAAGCTTGATCAAAACTAGCTCCATCTAATGTAGTGAACTGAGTTTCTGAAATGAACCTTTCAACTCTAATCTAGTTTAGGAAATTTTACTGACAATATACTTTGATGGAAAACGTTCAAGTGGAGCTCTGGCTGTGTGTTTAGAGCTGCTGGAAGGTGATTTCTGTCCCAGTTTCAAGTCATTTGCAACCTCCAACAGGTTTTCCTTAAAGGATTGACCCATATTTAGCTCCATCCATCTTTACCTCATTATGCAGCTACCACTGTGATTCATGTTGGACATGGTGTCTGCAGGACGTTCCACTGCACATAGCATTTACTAATTAGGTGATCTCTGAAGTCAGTTGACTTTATTTAGGAATATTTAATAGCTGCTAAAGACCTATTCAAGCCACAGTTTCAGATGTTTGTTAAAATAACAACATGCATCCGGTTCCTTCCACTTCTTAATGATTCACTTTGTGTTGGATTCTCACAGAAATGTGTGGCCGTAGCGAGATATTTCTCCTTTTCACTGAAACTCCGTGCTCTTAAACCACTCTCTGTATTTTTGCAGGCAGGAGCTATTGTTACTGTGTTGATGCTGCTCATTTTCTACACCAGCAGCATCTTCCTGTTTGTTGGAACCTGTTTATGTGGACTTTTTTTGAGTAGCATTTTCCCCTGTATGCTTGCCTACACTGAGGATATCCTTGATTACCAGGGTATAACTTTTTCTTCTTTTTTTTTCCTTTTACTTCAAAATAATGGTGCACTGGTGGAATGAAATGAGAGAGTATGAATTTGTTTTTGCAGGATGTGCAACCTCTGTCCTGGTGACAAGTGCAGGGATGGGAGAGATGGTAATGCAGGTCCTGGTTGGCTCAGTAAGTGCCTCTGTTGTTTAAAAAAAAATCTGTAAATGAGGAGAATTATGTCCTTAATCGCAAACATACGGCAGGTGTTGATTTAGATTTATGTTTGGTAGTTTCATTTTGATATTTTCTCCACAGATCATTCAGACTGAAGGAAGCTACAGCTTCCTGTTGTGTGGAATGATAATCGCCTGTATTGGGTTTATACTCTTCTTTGGTCTCCTGCTTTTCCATCGAATGCACAGAAATTACCTCACAGGTACGACATCAACCAGAATCATTAAACATTTATTTTAAATCTGTAGATTTAGGTGTCTTAAAGTTTTTTGTTTTTTTTTAACACTCTCTCAAAACTCTCTTTTGTTCTTCTAAAATCGGAGCAGGAACATCAAAGAAGTCAGCGATGGTAGAAGAACCAGCAGCAGACCAGAATGGATCAGCCAAAACAGAACAGAAAGAGAATGACGACACTGTGACAATTTCATAGTTTAGATCTTTAAAATCTTTTATTCTGTAAATTGTACTAGTCACAAAGATTTCCCGCTTTCTATGGCTAGATTGTTGGAAATGAGAAAGGACAGGCCAAGATTTTGAAAGTGGACATGTGGTAAAGGATTATAAGCAGTTAATATCTCGCCAGGGTCGTGTTAATCTCACGTCGTCTCTATTTTTGTAAAATTAAAGCATAGGGTTAGTTTGAAAGGGATCAAGACTCAACTGGACTTTAACCATTTTAAAACCACTATAATATCAAAATATTTACAGTGATTTAAGCAAACCGTATTGGATTAGTTGATTAGTTGCCAAATCAACTAACCTATGTTGCTAAATGAAGACCCAATAGTGGCTTACATTATGAGACATAAACTGCTTATTACCTTTTAACACAACCTCACTTCCAAAATCCTAAACTATCCATTAAAAACATTTGTATACTTTGATGTTTTGCATATCTCGCCACGTTTTTTTGTAAGAGTAATACATACAAAGTTATTGTAATAAAGTTTAACAAGTCAAATGTTTGTTTTCTTTGCTTTGAGGAATAACTGTTTGCAAATGCAGCCTCTGTCTTTCAATTTATCCAACGTGCAAAGAGAAAAACTCAGATGTTCTCCAGGATAAAAAAAAAAGTCATCCAGGCCTCATCTAACCTTTCTACAGATAACAATTGATCTATGTCTTCAACCAGAGGAACAGCTAGAAAAATATAAGCGTCCACTTTAGAACAAGATGAATCTTTAACACATGTATTTAGAAAAGTATATAAAATTAGATTTTCATCCTTTAAAACAGCAACACATACCAGCAGTTCCAGGCTTAAGATTTGACTGTGTTGCTTGGATTTGTGTGCAGTGACAGAAAACATTAGCAGTCAAATCACAATCTGGAGACAAACTGAGTCTGAGAACCCATTTAGACACCAAACATTTGAAGATAAACATGTTTGACATCTGTAGTTATGCAGAAAGAAGGAAGGTGATGCGTCATAAGCAGGGATTTGCAATCAGCTTTAAAGATTTCACATAAAAAATGGAGAACTTACCAAATCAAGGCTTCCTTTCCTGCATTTCTTCTTTCGTCTTTAAAAGCTGACATGATGTTTTTCTGGAGGTCAGAGAAAGTCAGAAAGCAGAAGCGATTATGTTGTTAAGTTCCACAGGTTATATTGGTGTGTTTTTGATGGGCTACTGCAAATATGTAATGAAATAAAACAAATATCCAGAAATTAATTTATGAAAAGTAGGAGGAAAATCTACTTGGTTCAAAATTGCATTATATACTTCCTGATTTGCACTATGGAGAATACTCTTATGACTGTTTTGTCATAGATTACACACTCAGTACATTAGTCATCAGTTAAACATATTTGAGTATTTCATATAAAATAATTATCATAGACTCCAAAAGTGATGCAAAAGCATGTCTGACAATCTACTATAATTACCAGGGTCAATTAGTAGTGGTTTCTCTGGGTTTAGTGATTTTGAAAATAAACTAGATGGTTTAAATAAAATAATTTAAATGTGATTATGTAATTAGAGTTTCAAAGAATAAACTTAGGTTTTCCTCAAGACTCAGTTCTTGAAAGGTTGCATTACAAGCAAAGCTGTGTCAATTTGTTTGTCTCTCTAGGGCCTCGTGGTAATTTTGGTGGTCCGGTGACTCCTGGAAAGGT
Source organism: Poecilia formosa (assembly GCF_000485575.1). NCBI lineage: Eukaryota > Metazoa > Chordata > Actinopteri > Cyprinodontiformes > Poeciliidae > Poecilia > Poecilia formosa. Next base: position 538,675 of record NW_006800059.1, on the reverse strand, counting down.
TCCTTATTGTTCCAATTCTTTCTCCATTTCTGAATAGCTGTGCAGAACTGAGATAAATGATAAAGAAATTGTTCACACACACAAAAAAAAAAATGCTATATGTGGAAAATACATAGAGTGTTGATCAACTGGAGAGAACACTGTCTATTACATCAAACTTTACATGATGTGGTTTGGCAAATTGGTAAGGAAAGCTGGGGAAGCTCAGCTGGTGGAGCAGGAGCGACTGAGGCATCTGGAGTTCAGTCCAGGGTCATTTGCATGTCTTCCCTTTTCTGTCTCCAAACTCTTTCCTGTCAAATTAATGTTCATTAAAAGCCAATAGAACCTAAAAAAAAAAAGTTCTGTACTTTAAAAAACAAAGCCGTATGGAAAATGTAGGCTGAAACTTAATTAATCTCACAGAAGCATCAGAACAAAGTAAAAATTCCTGTTTATAAGGGAAGTTTTTGATCATAACATATGATTCATCACGTCATCAGTCCTTTGGGAAATCCCAGCACAAAGATCTGAAGACCAGGTAAATAATGAAAAGCAACCAGAGAGGCTTATCACCGACATTAAGCACTAATATAACATGAATAAAGTACGATAACGTGACTATGCATAGCTCAACATAAACAAATTCAAATTCAAAAGTAGACTTACACAGATAAACTTTGTCAACCAGCCTGTGAAGAACTTTGTTGCATAATCAGTAGGGATAAGAGGAAGCCTGGAGTTGCCCAATTTGCTGTCGCACTTCACATTGTTCCCTGTAGCCACACCATGAGAACTTCAGCTTGTTCTGCCAGCAAAATTTGCGGTAATTATTTCAGCACTGGAACAGATTAATAACAAGAAATATGAAAATGTCTGAGCATTTAATGTTACCGACTTTGTCTTTCGCAGTTCCTTTTCTATGTCTCTTGTTGCTAATGAAGGATAAAGTGGACTCAGTTGATCTGTTGGCGCCAGAAGAAGTAACGGCATCACCCGGTGGATTGGTGAAAGTCGCATGTCAGTACGACCTTCAGTTCAAGGAAAGACCCAAATACTGGTGCAAAGGATCAGTTTATGAACTGTGTAGAGTGCTGGTGAAAACAACCAGCAGAACACAACATGACAGGTACTTTATCGCCGATGATAGGGCAGCAGGAGTCTTCACCGTAACTATGACTTCACTCGTGGAAAGTGATGAAGATAAGTACTGGTGTGTAATATCCAGATATGGAAGAAACGTCTTCAAAGGTGTCAGGCTTGTCATCACTCAAACAGGTATTTGAATCAACACAGACTTTCCATTATAACATACAGGATGGGGAGTCACGCTACTGAATTTTGATTGATTTTGCTTTGACTCTACGTTGATGTTAACCTGTAAAATCTAATATCTAGGATTTTTTTGAGAGAAAGTCTTGAATTCAAGTCTTTTCTCAGGGGGGAATCATAGAAGATCTGTTGGTGTTGCCAGCTGTCATATACTCTAATAACAATAGCTCAACAGAAAATCCAATTTTAATCATTTTTAGGTTAATGTGTTTATCTTAAGATGTCTTGTATTGTTTTAAAATCTGTGTGGGGGATATGTGCTTGATGATAAAACTCTAGTAATTGTTTTTCAATATATTTTTAAGTTTTGAAGAAACAACATTAAGAATGTAATTTTATTCAAAACATGTGACTGTGTTTGTCATTTAATTACACGACTTGTTAATTTTACAACCCCCAAAAAACACAATTTTACTAGTTTGGCTTGAGTAAATGTCTTTGTAAATATAGCGCAATAAAAATGTCTCAGTGACCTTTAAATTAAACTCTTGAAAGGTCCACTCTTAAAAATTCTGGGACAATCAAATTTTTGGTATCTTCTGGTCCAATCCCATTCCTAATGTGGATTCTCTCAGCCCTTGGTTGGTTTAAAACATCAAAATTAACTTTATAACGTTTTAAGCCCCCAAGAAAGTGACTAATGTTTTGTGTAGGTTACCAAAGATTTGATTGCTATTTGGTTTAAGACCCTTTGTTACTGTTGCTAGGTTGGATGTCTACATCCAAATGTTGAGGAACGGCATAGCAACAGTAAAGACAGCTGAGCAATACTGCAGCCCACGACAACTTTATAATGACTATCACTAACAATAGCAGAATTACAATTCATATTCAACATATGTGTTGACTTCTGAGTGATTCAGTGATCAAAGTAAACTGCTGGAAAAAACTTTAGCTTGATTTAGATTTTGGCAAAGCTTGATCAGATTTTTACCAAATGTTTGATTAAAACCACCCAAATTCTGTCCCAACACCATAAAATCCTGAATTTTCTGCTGAAGAAACAAGCATAACTGTTTTATATCTGGTATAATATTGTGAAATTTGTTTATTAACCAAATATTGTAAATTTATTTTTGATGCAATATGTCATTCCCTGCAGCTACAACACCAAGCACAACAAAAAGTAGCTTCTTGGCACAGCAGGAAACCAGGTGGGTGTTAAAAATATTTAAAAAATTAATTATGAAAAACATATTATTGTATACTCAGCAATTTATAATTTATTTATAAAAAACTATTCTTAAAAAACAATGATGTCCTCTGCACAGAGAATGTAAACTAATTGTAGTGCATGTTTTATTCTATGTTTCTAGTCTGTGGGCATCTCTAAGGTGGTTCCTCTTTTTGGTGACATTGGGGTGTTTGGCAATGACACATGTGGTTGTCTGGAGGATGGAGGCTTCAAGGTACCCAGAACCAGAAATGACTGATATGTAAATGAGCTGGTCTGTGGGTAAATCATAAGCACAGGCATAAACAGTCATCTGTGATATCAAGAACAGTGGAGCAGCTAAACAAGACGTGGTGGACATTCATTTAGAGTGAATGTAAGTGTTACATCCTGATTCAAAGATCATAACAACTGGGGAGACACAACACCAACAATTGTTTTAAGCCCTGTCAAAGGCATTTATTACAAAAATAAAAGTAAAGAAGGATGTTGGTGACAACTCGGGTGTACCGGTTGGCGTAAGCCCAGGAGTCGCCGATCAGGAGAGCCTCTTAGTGGCAGGTGTACCGGGAGTCCCTACTGTATCATTTGGGAACACCAAGAACCCCAAAGTTCTACCAGGCCATCTGCAACAGCAGGGGGGCTGTCACAGGAGGAGTATGGGGTTCCATTTGTGTCAAAAATATGTTGGCATGATGTATGTTTGTAACATACAAATATGTATGATATCAACATCCATATTTGAATGTTGATATCAATCCAGGGGCTGCACAGTGGCATAATTGGTAGAGCTGTTGCCTTGCAGCAAGAAGGTTCTGGGTTCAATTCCCAGCCCCAGTCTTTCTGCATGGAGTTTGCATGGTCTCCCTTTGCATGCGTAGGTTTTCTCCAGGTACTCCAGCTTCCTCCCACAGTCCAAAAATATTACTGTCAGGTTAATTGGCCTCTCCAAATTGCCCCTAGGTGTGAGTGTGTGTGCATGGTTGTTTGTCCTGTGAGTCTCTGTGTTGCCCTGTGACAGACTGGCAACCTGTCCAGGGTGTACCCCTCCTCTCGCCTGGAACATTAGCTGGAGATAGGCACCAGCAACCCTCCCGACCCCACTAAGGGACAAGGGTGTAAAGAAGATGGATGGATATCAATCCAATGGGAAAGGATCTATCAAGATGTTAAATTTTTTTAATGTGGGTACTTAAATTGACAAACCATTTTATTTTCAAAGTGTTAAAGTTGGTTAATATTCCTGTGAGCTAAGGTGTGTTTTTGATCCTCTTTTGACTTGTTTCACTTTACAGAATAACAGAACCTGCATCCTGAGAGTATTCTGTAATAATATAATGTAATAGCGTAATGTCACAGCCTCTCAGGACATGCAAGTAAAATCATAAGTCATAAACCAGTCATTGCAATCAAATTGTTTATCATTAGTTTGGATTACTTAACATTTTTGCACAATTACAATTACTTGTGCAGTCTAATACATCTACTCTTAATTCTTGGATTTAGAAGCATCAATTGTTTTCTTTATGTGCAACACAGAAGTAGTGAAATATTTAGTTTGTGAAACTGTTTTGTTGAATTTATGTATGGGTTATTTATAATAACAACTATATGTATTGTTTTTTTTATTAAATCTCCAAATGTGGAGGAGGTGCATTTGGGGCTTTTTCTACAGTGCATTTGTTCAGATGTCATTTTTAACATACCAAAAGGTCCATGCTAATATAATAGCATCTCATCGTGTGAAATACCATGAACATGAAATTAAAGCAATTCCATTCAATTCAGCCTGGTTTACATTAATTCCTCTTTTTGTTTGTTTTTTGCATTTGTGGCTTGTAATGTGCCTGAGCGAAGTGGCTGCATCAACAAAAGATGTCTAGGCCACTAGAAAAAAAAGTGGAGGTTAAATAATGTCAGCTGCTGTGGATATTGTTTTCCCAGCCAAATTCAAAGAAGGTTACTGAAACAGAAAACACTCAACCACTTAAATTGAAGCTTTAAGAGGCTGAGTTGTCAATGTAATCATTCTTTCTGCCTCTAGTAGCCTTGAAGAGATCAATTTTCTGATATCTCCCTGCAAGTAAAGGAAAACAATGTTCTCAGTCCACTTTCACTGCCCTCTGACAGTGCAGAAAATCAATACATTTAGGAAAAACAATTTTTCTGTGGTCTGTTGCAGCATACATACATACTTGCTTCCTGAGGATACAAATATATTTTGCTATCAAAACTATAGTATAAACAGTAGAAATTAACAACCAGCAGGAATTTTTAAAGATACCAGCAAGACATTTAGGGTAAATTCAATCATACTCACTAGAATATTGTTTATCACCTAGAAAATTTGTCATTGTTCATTTTATTTCTTTTTTCAGGTGTTTCTTGTCACTTTGTTGTAAATTGTCATTTCTTCAAGACAGCATGTATCGCTCAAAAGCCAACTACTAAATGTAGAAACCTCTATTAACATCTCTTGAGGCAAGCGATCCCAATTTTATTGGGCATTTCCTTTTGTATCACTCTTTTTCTGTACATTTAAAAAAAACAAATCAGTGTAACTCAAATGCCTTAAAATCTGTCAAAAATCATTTGCTGTCATAACATTTACTGATGCTGACACAACAGCTTGATTTTGTGTGGTTTGAAATGTTTTCTGTCAAAGGAGCCTATTGAGTCATTGACTTTCAGCATTCATGCCTTCTGGTTGAGCATGTAGCAACATAAATGTTGCTACATGCATCACGTATGTTGCTACATACACTTTGCTGCAATGTAGCAATAGAGGAAAGAAAAATACATCTGTCATGGCTGATAATGGGCTTGAGAATACAGAACATACACACAAAAAAAAGAAAGAGAAGTACTTCCTATGTTAAAGAACAGTAAAAGTTAATAGCAAGAGGAGAACATTGTTACCTAATGCTCCCAACCAGGAAGATGTTACTGCTATGCAGAACACCAGGCCTAATGTAGCTTCTGAGAAGAAAAGAAATGAGGAGAAAACATAGAGTTAAGAGTTGAAATAACCAAATAATGCAAATTGCAGAGAAGGAGGATAATGTAGCTAAGAGGTCTCTGGTCAGAGAAGTGGTCAGAGGTCTAATGATTTGACTAATTAGAATCAATCTGAATATTTGACATCAACTGGAGATTTCCCAAGTGCTATGGCATGAGGTTTGTTATGACTTGGATCTGTATACTATAAATAAAGTTATGGGAAGGATGCAAGGTCAGTGGGGGTGCTGAGGTGACATCACCATCCCTGCTGCAGGAACCACTTGGAACCACTCGCAAGACATTAAACAAAGCCAGCCAACATAACGAAAGGACGGCGCTTTTTAAAATAAGAGCATCTGGGGAATGGTTTCCAGTTTGTGAAATAAAAGGCACATCCACGGACAAAATATTATCTATTTATAACATAACAATATATAATATAATAATATAAATATAATTATATTTAATGTCGCAATTTAGGTGTCGCTTTCGCTGCTACTTTGTGAAACATGTAAGTTTATAGTGTGCTGACAGGAGGTTTATTTTGAAAAACGTTTCCGGGATTATTCAGTCTAACTTGACTGGTGTAGTGGACGTGAGGGGCTCGGCTATCTGACTGAACCAAGTTTCAGGTCGCTGGTGCCAACGCCCGGCGAAAACAGCCAACTTATCGAGTACAAAAACGGAGGTACGTAGCTTTATACAAAGCCCACACATATATCTAAAGTTATTTGACGAGCGGGCGTTTATTACAGTCATTGTTTTGGATATTGTAGTTTGCTAGCAGCAGCAAAGTATACACGGAGACCTAAACTATCGTTACCGACTGGTGGCTAAGCTAACGTACTGGTTAGCACTATGTGGCATTAGCCAGCACTGCAGTAGCAGTTTGCCAAACGATACAAACGAATGTTTTATGTTCCATTTGCTAATAACTCAACTAATCAACTAAATAGCATATATTTATGCTGTAGAACTACTCCTAAGTAGTCTACACAGCTAAGTAATTTTGCGGACAAGTAATTGTTCTTTAGCTAGTGTTAGCTTCAAGACAGCTTTGATAATAATGGGGTGTGACTGAACACCCCATTGCTGCCTTTTCTTGGCATCACATCGGTTTATCAAGTTGTACCGGGATTTTAAAAGGCAGGACGCACCACATAGTTATGTCTAGAGTTTGTCTTTATTCGAAGATGTATGTCGTAATCAATGTAAGCTTTCTCCTCCCCCTCTTCCTGCAGCTAACGTAATTGACAGCAGCAACCGAAAGCACAGAGATGCAGACTATCAAGTGTGTTGTGGTTGGAGATGGAGCAGTGGGAAAAACCTGCTTACTGATTTCATACACAACCAACAAGTTCCCTTCTGAATATGTACCAACAGTAAGTTTTATTGGTCAGCCTGTTTGAAAGATTAATTTAAAAGCATGACCTGTCTGTGACCATTTCACTCTTTGATTGCAGGTGTTTGATAACTATGCAGTAACTGTAATGATCGGGGGTGAACCATACACCCTTGGCTTATTTGATACAGCAGGTATATATATATATATTTTTATTTTTTTCCCTTAACAGGCTAATTAAAATGTTTTTTTTTCTTCATTATGCTAAATTTAACGCCATTTGCACTTTCTCACAAATTAACTACAAGTTGTGATAACCCTGTGTGGAATTGGCATGTGGTTGTATTGAATTATTTAAAGACATGCATGTAATATGAAAATGTAGATTATACTTGATTGTGGTTGTATCTTGCATTAGCTTACAGGTTTGTAAATTTAAATGTTCCTGTGTAGGGTTAGACGTTAATTATTTGCAATGAATTTCATCAGAATGTATATGTTTAATGGATAAAGATGACTATGACTATTTTTGTCATGTAAAATGATCAGAATTACTGCTATACAAATAAACTGAACTGAATTATACAGGATCTGTGCAGATACATTGTTTAGAGACATTAATAAACATAAATTATAATTAGTTGTAGTCAATTGCAAGAATAGGGATAATTCCACAGTTGTGTGTTTGTACAGCTATAGACACAGAAACTCTTCTTGTGTCCTATTTTACTTTGGTTTTAACATTGCAAAAAACGTTGGTATATGTCCAAACAGGCTTTCTGTTGTATGCTGTAAAACAGAGCATAGGTTTGCTGCACTGCCTGTGGTCTATGGCTTTTAAAGTTTCGTAATTCTAGAAATTTTTTAATTTAGTGTCTTTGCTCTGAGGTATGGTATGTCAATTTCTGTCTTGTCTGTGTGTAGGTCAGGAGGATTACGACAGGTTACGACCACTAAGCTACCCTCAGACCGACGTCTTCCTAGTCTGTTTCTCAGTTGTTTCCCCTTCCTCATTTGAGAATGTTAAAGAAAAGGTAAGCAAAAAAAAAAGCTAATTTAAGCTCACACCTAAAAATCTTTGTAAAACTATTTGAACTCTTCTTTCATTATTTCTAAATTAATTTCCTGGTTTAGATAGACTTAATGCAAACTGTTTTTCAAGAGTTTTTACATTCATTTTTAAATATATCTAACTTAAATTGCCATTTGTTCTAGTCCATAGCACCAGGTGATTCTAGTGACTTTAAGAAGTTACTTTCTTAAATCCTTCCCAGATAGTTCTGTAATCATGTGCTGTCATCTACAAAACTGTAATAAAAACATATTAAATGCCTTCAGAAAACATGAGCAGATCAGATAAATAAACTTGACCTACAATGTCTCAGGCTAAATTCAAACCCTCTCATATTATGCAGACCAGTTTGTGCTTAATTAAACTCATTAAAGCCCAGTTTGTTCCAGAAGACAATTGTCCAGTTTCGCCTGGAACTGATAACCTAATATGGCTTCTGCAATGTGCCAAACCTGCAAGCGCTTGCTTTGAGGAAGTCTGGCTGCTTGCGTTCTGTCTGTACCATGAGCGACGCTGCACCCATCTGTCTCCCATAGTCATCCCAGACATGCTTCAAGGCTTTCAGTTGATAGCTTTTACTTGCACTGTCAGCTCCCAGATTTCAAGGAGCAATTGTACGATCCCCAAACCAAGTCCAAGCTGGACGACGGATGCAAAACAAATGTTAAACATTGTTGAAGATATTGCTAAATTGCCTCTGAATTTCTATTTCACAATGACTTGCATTTCCTTTTTCTTCATCAAGTAACATGTTTGGTATTTAAAGCTGCAGTAACTTTTATAAACGTGTTTGTTTTTTTGTTTTTTTTTACGTTTCTTAAAAACTGTCACTCTGTCATGGCAGTATAATAAATACTAGACATTCAGTGGGAAAAATAAAAAGAAGCTCCCAAACACAATTGTGTATGCACTTTCTACTATAATTATCTTACCTATTTTAAATAAACCAATAATTTCCCCTGTGACTGTACATTGTGCAAACATATTATTAAACAGATATCACTTTTACCCACAGGAAACAGTAGAGTCTGGGTTAAAGGAGAAGAAAAGAAAAACTATTAAGCATCTAAATAGTTTACTAGTTTCCTTCTTGTGAAAAGGGAAATATTGAGAGAACAATTCTAAAATAACAAAAAAGGCTTCATCACTAGGGATGGGTAATATGTTAGATTGTGAAGGATTAGAAAATGTTTACAGTCTTAAATTAAAATACAGGTTTTGAGATCAACAGTATCAGACTGTGTAGCTAAAGTCTTAAGTAATGCATGTCATTTGTACTTGACACAGAATGTTCTCAATGTTTTTATATCTGTTCATAAGAAAAAAACAGTATTTCTTTTATTTAATAACTGAAATCAACATTTCAATTATTGAGCTTTTGGAGCACTTATTCGTGACATCTTTTGCAAATTGAGCGACAAGTGCATTATTTATGGAAACATCTGTGTGCTTCTGACACTGTTGTTTAGCCAGAGTAACATTTTTATTTGTCCTTTTCCTTCTCCAGTGGGTTCCTGAAATCACCCACCATTGTCCCAAGACCCCGTTCCTGTTGGTAGGCACTCAGATTGACCTCCGCGATGACCCCTCCACAGTGGAGAAGTTGGCCAAGAACAAACAGAAGCCAATCACCCCTGAGACGGCAGAAAAGCTGGCTCGAGACCTTAAGGCAGTCAAATACGTGGAGTGCTCAGCCCTGACTCAGGTAAGACCTGTTTCTACTCTGAACCCTGCATGTTTGCCATCCTTTCAACAGCAATGCTAGAAATACTTTGTCTTGTCTTTTGCTAACAGCTTTCGGCTCTAAACGCCATCTAACACTGTATGTGTCCGTGTGTTTCTCCTTTCTTTGTCTTTTCCTGTAGCGGGGACTGAAGAACGTATTTGATGAGGCTATCCTAGCCGCTTTAGAGCCCCCTGAAACTCAGAGAAAGAGAAAATGCTGCTTGTTCTGATGTCTTCTTGCATCTTGCTTTGCCTCTTGATTGTCTGCTGCTTTTTCATTGTAAAGAAACGTCTCTCACTGAAATAACCACAAACTCTTTCGAAGTTAAAAACTCTGTGCCCATCAACCTTTTTTTCTTCTGTTCCTGTGTGCTCTCTTCTCAACTTGGCCTAATCATAGTTATTCACGCTGCCTAAGATGATACGAGTGCCAACCTTTCAGTCTCCTTTTCATCTATCTATAACTGGACATGACTAAGATTTTCTTTTTAAAGCACATTATGTTCTCTCAGTATTGAACTTATGTTATATTCCACAAATCCATCTAAGCTGTCCTCTGTCTTGGACTGAGAGTTTTTCTCGACTGTTGCATCAAAATTTTCCACTGACCTTTGTCATTAGACGGCTTGATCATGAGGAGAATCTTGTTTAATGTTTGAATAAAGGAAGATTTTGATTGCCTCACTCAATTTCTACTTGGCTTTCTTCTGCTCATACAGTTCAGTTGAGATTAATTTGCACTTGGAGGTAGCTTTGTTTTGAATAACAACATTTTGTTTCCACAGAAAGGATTAAAGAATGTGTTTGATGAGGCAATACTAGCCGCCCTGGAGCCTCCCGAACCTAAGAAAAGGCCTAAATGTGTTCTGCTCTAAGGTCTTTCGCTGCTTTCTTCAGACCGTTTTCCAAAACCAGGTTAACAGTACTGATACGGCTTTCTGCACAAGGACATTCCACCGTTATTTGAGATGTCATGAGATTTTAGCCTTCCCACAGACATAACATAAAAACATTTAATGTGTTAAATGATTTTTAAACTTCGGTTATTCTGTGCTGGGTCATTTGATACCACTGGTCAGAAACGATATGAACTCTTGACTGGTTAAACCAACAACCAGCTGGAGATGACACTTTGAAATAACTCCTGTTTGACCTCAGTGTTGCTTTTTATGGAGAAATGTCAGGAGAACAGATTAAATTAACTTGTTTTCTCCACAAAAAAGTTCTTGTTTCATGTGTCACAAAATTGGAATGCTCGCATCGTTTTGTATTTTGTTTAAAAATATGACTTTAAACGTGTTTCAAACTGCAACATTCTTCTATCACCAGCTTTTGCATTAGCAATAATATTCCTTATTTTGTGTTTTAAGATTTAAAATGTCTTTTAATCATTCCAACATGGCCTTCAGGAAGTTCTAAGGCATGCAGTGGATGATTTTTTTTTTCTTTACTTAATTCTCCATCTTTGCCCTCGTTTTTCCAAGACATGGCCTGAGAAATTAGGCAGGAAATGTATTTCACTTCCAATTGTAGAAATATTGATTTGAACATATTTTTTTTGCCAGAGAAATTTTCACAGCATTTAGGTCAAGCTTAAATCTTCATTGTGGTGACTTGGGTATCTTAGTTTACAGGCCAAAGTTTTACAACGAGTTCAGTTATTTGGTAACCTCAACATTGCCTGCATCTCATCAGTAACAGCTTGATGTTAAAGGACTGAACCAATGACATGTCTTTTCCATGCCGAATTTTTAAGGTGAATTGTTGAAGTGACTTGTAAATATAGTAAGAATAACTTATTTACTGAATGAAATTGTGCATTACTCATGAGGTTTTGAGAAGCTGAGATGGCGCTGAAGTCAATTTAACCTGAAAGATGTTTTTTCATTGTATTCAACTTGACAAAGTTGTACTGTGTCTTGCTTGTGATAAAAAAAAAGCACAATAAACCAGTATTATGATTAAATCTTCAAATAACATGTTGTTCTGTGTCTTGATAATTACAAAGGGGAAATTATTTACATTTTTACACACGTGGACAAAAAAAAGTGGCGGCAACAATACAACTGTACAAAAATTTAATAGCACATTGAGAGCAGTGTGAACGAGCATTTAAAAACATGACTACACTGGGTTACATAATTGTTAAAGCAGTAGTTACTAGAAAGTTTCAGACTGAGAACATTCCAAATATACCAGATTTAAAAGTACAAAAATCAACAATCTTGTAAATATTGGGTTTTAATATAGGCTTGTTACAGTTTAAGATGATCAAGATTAGATGTCTGTTTTACAGCATGTTTCTCAGGTTAAAGGCCAAAAGAGTAATGTTGTAGTAGAGTGGTAGTTAAAACCCGTTTTCTTAACCACTATTGGATTCATAATTCTGTTTGTCCAGTGCTGGACATAATTCAATGGATGTTTCTGTTAAGCGAATCCCATACCATCCCGCCCAGAACACAGAATCTCTACCGCCGTGCTCAAAGTAGACGTATCTGACTCCGGGTCCGTAGTCCTTAAACACGTGGATCATCTGGGGGACAAATGAAGGATGTTATGCAAAGGATTTCTCAGGTTTCGTCTCTCCACTTTGTGCATACCTGTTTCCACCTGTGATTTTCTTGTTCGAGTAGGTGAATAGTCTCGGGAGTAAATTCCTGAATAACCCTATTGTTGCTGTGCAGAAGCTTGACGGACATGTTGTACTTACAGTTGCATCGAGGTGCGTACCTAATGACACAAACACCATTTTCGGTTCGGATCCAGCAAGGGTATGGAAATTGTTTTTGCATAAATCTAGATTATAAGACATTGCCATTTGGGTGTAATGAGCTTGGATGCATCTAGGTGTGGATGAGTCACAAAACATATTTTAAATTGAATTCTACCTAAATCTTTGTAATTACTCTCTGAGCTGAGGTGTTTCTCTCACCAGTCGGACACCTTGATGTGGGGCTGGATCTCGTCCATAAAAGCCTGGCTGTAGCCCTCCTTCACCAAATCAATGAGCTGTGACTTTGTGCACGTTCTGCAAACAACGGTGAGGATTTACATGCTCTCCTGTATATTACAACTTTCATAAAAACCATGAGAAATTATTACCACATTTACAAAATTTTTGAGTTAATTACCTGAAGGAAGTTACAAAGTTTGTTTGTACTTCTGTATTTGGGTGAAGTGCCATCGGTTTCTCTACTCTCCATCCATCACCGCCATTCCTTACTATCGTCCAACCCTGTAATTCATCTGCATAATCAATAGGAATTAATAATTGTTTATCAAAGTGCATTTTTTTATGAAGCAGAAAACATGGCATTTGCTCCACCTCCCCGTAAGTTAACATCTGTTCACCTTCCCCTCTTGGATTTTTTATGAGATTTCTCCTCTTCTTGCACATGAAGTAAAAGAACCTCCAGTCGCTGGGTACTTTAGAAGATTCGTGCAGATTATACCCTTCTCTTCTGCACCTTTGTCTCCAGAGAGACTCATTATCTGCGACATCTTTCCAATGATGGCAAACTAATCGACACACACAAACCACCAGGTGGGCAGGCAGATTTAGGAAGATTTCCTCAAGGATGTCCAAGGGAACATGAAAAGCCTAGCATGACAGAAAACAGAATTATTAGCTCAAGTTTTTAAATATTAGGGGAAAATTGCGTATTTTAGATTTGCTCAATTCAACTTCATTAAAACAACAAACAGACAACAAAAGTTTGTAGCAAAACAAATTTTAAAACTCAAGAGTTCACCACACGCACACACACGCTTACACACCTGTGTGCCGCCAACACGGTCCCCCTCCATTTCTGAAGGTTTGCCAAACTATGTTGTAAGGTAAGGTTTTTTAGAGATCTGGATTCAAGTTATGAAATACAATATTTAGTTTAGCAAAACATCTGAGTGTTTTTTTTTTCCTGTGGTGTGCCATTTTTAAAAGTAGTAGTAAGTAAATGCAGAAACTTAATATGTCCATCTAGGCAAAATGCAAAAAAAAAATCTATATTTTTGTGGAGGATCTATGTTAATTGCATATATACTGGAACATTTTAGTTCAAGCTATGACATTTCTTTTCACATGATTATGTATGCAATTATACAGGCTAAGTATAAACATAGCTTGTTTCTATACTGACTCATACTTTAATTTGCATTCACTATGTCTGTCAACAGTAAATAAATAATCAGTGATTATTATCAAATCAATAATCTGAATGGATAAAGATACACCACAACCTGGCTTTTCATGGAGGATGCTTTTTTTTTTTTCTTTCTTTTTTCACTTTGATGATTATGCTAACTGCTGAGACAGACTGGCGACCTGCCCAGGGCGTAACCCGCCTCTCGCCCGGAACGAGATCGGCACCAGCACCTCCCCACCCTACTAAGGGACAAGGGTGTTATAGAAAATGGATGGATGGATGGATGGATGCTAACTGGAGATCTGAATGTATCTGCCTAGACGGAGGATGGATGACTAAGTGAAGTGCAGCCTATAGCTAAGTTAGCTCTTCTGAGATATGTGATTGTTTTCTTTCAGCCATCACTGGAACATTTCTAAGCATTAAATTATTTTTCTTTTAACCAAGAAACTTGTTTTGATAGGAAATAAGATCTCAGAGGTTAACAAAAATAATGTAGAAATATCAAGTTTTTTTACAAATCTAACTTTTTATTTTTTTAAGCACGTCAAAAATATTTTTGCAATAAACCAATGAACAAATGTTATGGTAACATTTAATACCGCGATCAAAGCTTTACTTCTTTGTCAATTGCCGCTGAAAACATTCAAATTATGAATGTTTTCATAATTTGAAAGCAACGTCTTTATTTCACGTTGCCTTATCAAGCTTATGCCACTGAAGTGGTCATTGCTAATTGCATTTGTCCTAAGAACATTTACACTTTAACATTGTGTGCATTATAATGTTTGTTTTACTTACATGCTCAGTTGAATCCCAACCCGATTTAGGAGAAGGTGAATTCTGTCTGACCGGTAATTTAGAGCTGAGCGCTTCACCCATAGTTACTGTCGCTTTGCTCGTCTCATCTGGAATAAATCGTCAAGACTTGAGACTTTCGTACGAAAACCGTTTTGGTGGCTATTACGTCAGCATAATACCACTCTAAACCTAAAATACAAGCCTGTGTCCTGCAGATGAGTTTCTAATATATAATATATAACTTAGCACCTTGCGAATATCTTTCCGGAAGTTTCTCCTCATGAGCTCAGCTCCTCTTCAACTCCGCCTCATAAATACGTGCATCAGTGCGTAACAGTTCCTGTTCTAAGATTAGCTTAAAGATTTTCTTCTGGTTTATTTCACACTTCAGGTTGCAACAAAACAAACTACAAACCATATTTACAGTGAAACACTTTTTTAACTGTTTTTTTTTGTTTGTTTGTTTTTTTAAGTTCTATACTGTAGAAGAGTATTCTTTGCTGTCAGTGTTATTTCAAGCATATTTATTTTTTTGTTTCTTACAATATTCAACTTTCCTATCAATAATACATTAAAAAAAAAGCTTCTGTGCAAAATGGGGTTAAAACATGAACAGCTCCCTGAGAGTTTGTTTGTTTTTTGTTTTTCATTCAACGCGCCCCCCTGCAATGGCACTGCGCCGCCCCTAGGGGGCGCGCCTCACACATTGGGAACCACTGGCTTAAAGTAAACGCCGACCACCAGATTACATTTTAAATTTATACATAGGATATATAAGATCATCACATCTCCTAGTTGTGACTTATGCACACTAAACACTCCCGGATCATGTTTATGAATATATAAATGTGATTCTCCTAGTGTGACGGCTTTCCAGAGACAAATTTCCGCCAATTTGAGTGATATGCTTTGAGTCAGTATTTTATTGCTGTCGTTTCCAGATATTGGGTGAATCTGGCGCTGGATGTGGCTGTCATTGCATTGAGTTAGAGGCTGCATGCTGCTGTTAGATCCACATTAAGTTTTATATATTTATTAAATGTTAACTTTTCCTAAATTCCTCTAACATTAGTCTGATTTCTGTCTCTTGTCTCCATCATACTAATATGACATGTTGTATTGTTTCATTTTCTCCAAAACTGAGTTTTCGGTATTGAAAGAAATACAATACATTGCACAGCATTATGTAAAGTTAATTTTAAAGCATTTCAACTTCTCATCTTGCACAAGTAGTAAAACAACCTCCAGATGGTGGGTACTTTGTGTCCCAGAGATAAACCGGCTTTGGTCCAAAAGGTGCAAATCGACCAACTCCGTCAGCAGGAATTGACCAGAATTCTCAAGAATCTATTGTGAGAAGGTTGTGAAGGAAACCCAAAATGCTTTTGACCCACATCACACAGTTAAAAGACAAATATCCATGATAAATGGTCAGATTTACAAAATCAAAATTTACATAATGTTTTGAGAAACTTAACATGTGAAAACTGAGTTTTAACCATGATTCATAACACACACGATGGGGAAAAATATAACTGTTTAAAAACTTGAGAATCAGTGTGTTTTGAAACAGTACAATGACTGCAACAATGGTTTATTATGCCAAAACCTTTTATTGAATCGGAAGCTTTTGTGAACTCTCTGCTTGATCATATTGTCATATTATGCTGCCACAAAAACTGTGATAATGAATTCTTCACACAGGTTTCAAAAGTAACATCTATCTAACATTGCAGAGATCTGTGTTTACAAACTTGCCCTATTATGATCCACTTTTAACAAGGACGTGGTAAAATATTCATTTCAAATTGCAGTATACTATTAACATTGTTTTTAAAGGGACGCCGCTTTGACAGCTGCATAACACGAGGCTGTTTTTTTGCAAACCAAGTATACGCATTTACATAAAGTGCAAAGTTTGACGTTTCTCTTCATTCATAACACCACATACTTAAAGGCATCATAACCATGAATACATATTCAGTTAATATGTCAGAAAAAGCAAATGGTTGCATTTAATACACAGCGGTTTGTAAAAAATAAATGTGCAAATTAGAAAAAGAATAAAGGTAGTGGTGTTGTCTTCCAGAACAGGTTAGATACATACATTTTAAACAGTCTTGAAGCAATTCCAACTATTTATGTTGCATTGTTTGTGTTAGTAACTGTTTAATTGACAAATGGACTTTTGATTAAGTAAGTTGACAAAGTTCAGGAGTACGTCAGTGTGTCCAGTTCTAGTAACAGAGAAATCTACAAACAACTAAATGCAAACCTTTAACATTCAAGTTATAAAAAGAATTAACTCACTTTATGCATAGCAAAGCATCCTTGTACGATTTAGACATATTTTGAAGCATGTGTGTGGAGGTCATTTCACAAAATAATAAAAAAATTGCCATCTGAAGATAATATAAGAATAAAATCCTTCCTGAATTACATTTTTTGTCAGTACATTACAGAATGTCTGAGTTAAGATAGCTTAGAAGGACAAAAGGTTAAGATTTTTCCTAACTCAAGTACTCAAAGATGTTCAGAGGTGTCTTCCTAACAGAGTTGCGTAAATAAGCTAGCTGTCCAATGCTGGACAAATTTCAACGCAGCTCTCCGTTACACGAATGCCATACCATCCTGCCCAGAACTGTGTGTCTTTGCCACCATGGGTGAAACGGACATATCTCACTCCTGGTCCGTAGTCCTTGAACACATACTCCATCTGAAAGACAGAAATAAGATCAGTAACATGAACTTATCTTCCTCTGCAGCTCCATTGATCTTTGTAACATACTTGATGCCACTGCTCATCATTCCACTGTGGAATAGTAACGTCCTGAGGCCTGAAGTTCTTCAGAACATTTTTCTTGTGATCTAATAGCTGTACAGAAATAATGTAAATGCTTCCACAATCCGAACGCGCCCCATACCTGACAACGGACAAATATAAGTTAAAGTTTTCTCTTCATTTGAGAAAAAAAAAATCATAGATAATTTATGTTAATTTTTCTCACCAGTCAGATATCCGGATAGGCGGCTGGAACTCATCCATAAATGATGGGCTGTAACCTTCCTTCATCAGATCAATCACCTGCACTTTTGTGCACCAACTGCAGACAAAAAGTTGTATTCACTTACCGGTAATTAGTAATTACAAGTTCATTTGTATCAACACATGAAACATTTCTAGCGCTGGTGATTTCTTACTCAAACGAGGTCACATAGTTTTTCTGGACTGCTGGATTTGAATGTTGCACCTTAGATCCCTCTATGGTCCACTTATCTCCACCGTTCTTCAGTATTCTCCAACTTTGAAATTCATCTAAGAAAACAAAAGATGAGTATCTGTGGCTTTTCTAAGATGTAGCAGAAAAGTAATGCTACTGCATAACATTAAATACTTTTTTAATTTTCACCTTCTGCTCTTGGATTCTTTATGAGATTTCTCCTCTTCTTGCACAAGAAGTAAAACAACCTCCAGTTGTTGCTGGGTACTCTGGAAGGATCACGGAGGTGATATCCCTCTCTCCTACATCTTTCTCTCCAGAAAGACTCGCTGTCGGCCACAACTTTCCACTGGCGGCACACTAATCGACACACACACACCACGTGTTGGGGGGGCAAATTTAGGAAGATTTCCTCCAATATTTCCAACGGAAGAGGGATGACCTGACAAGACAAAAACTTTTTTTTTAATTGTTCGATTTCATTCACAGACATTAGATTAAGGATTTATGGATTTTCTTTGTACTGCAGACTGCAATCTTCAAGAAAAACACAAGAAGTTTTTTTTTATTATTATTATTTCTTTTTTTATTCTTTACTGTATTAGGACAGTAACAACTTCAACCTGGAAGTACACAAAATAAATGTCCACTCATCAATTGCTAAAACTTAAGTGGGAAATTTAGAGTAAACCTGGGAAGTTTCAATTAGTTGCAACATTTGTTTATTTTATTTATAATATGTGCTCCTTTTTTTTAATCAATCTTCATCCCTCTGTTTGAAAGTCTGTTGCTGTATCCTGAACACATCTTCAATAAAATAAAAAGTATATTATAATTCTAATTAATTTATTTTTTGGTATAACCTATACAGCGGATACAAAAGGTCCACATACCACTCTCCAAACGCTAGGTGTTTATACACATCACAACGATGGAAAGAAATGGGACAAAGATAAATCATTTCAGATTTAAACGCAATATTTATCCTGTGCTATTCAACTGCAAAGGTAAAGCTGCAAAAAGTGAAATAGTTTCTATAATTTGGTAGCATAAGTGCGCACAGTCATAAGGAAATTCTTCACTGAACCATTTTTTTTATTCGATTTCAATCATGCCTTGCTTGCCAAGCATAAGTAGTTCATCTGATTATTTGTAAAAAGTCAATTGTCGTAGTGAGATTTTCTTGATTTACTTTTTCTTTCTTTAAATCTCGCATAAATTTTCTGTTTCACAATTGCAAAATACTAAACCAAAACTCCTGAACTCCTTTGGTTTTGGTGTGCAAACCCCTGTAGGGAGAGCAGCTTCACATCCAGGACCGACAGGTTCTGCCAGACCTTCAGTCCATAGAACATGTGATGGTTAAAAACCTGATAACAGAAATTGTGCAAGACTTTACCTAAGTGGGAAGACATTTGTTCCCACTACACTTCATTACTTTTAAAACTTTTTTTTATTTTTTAGCACCATCTAGGTACAACAAAGTTACATTTTCGGAACCATTACATTTCACATCTTACTATTTTAGATTTTAAAATTCATTTCCAGTTTTCTTCACATACTGTGTTTTGGACACAGTAATTCTTTTGCAAAAAACACATTTGCTTTAAAACGTCTACTAAAAATGAGTTTGTTGCATATAGTAGATAAATGTCGTAACATTATCACTGAATAGTCTATGTTATCAATGTGACCACAATCTTCCATTTTACAAGTCTATAATCCTCCAATTTATAAGGAGGCTTCATAATGCAGAGCAGGACCAAAGAACAGAACTTTAAACATATTTTCCATCGAACATGTTACTGTGGAATATTATCTCTGCTGCCTGGAAAAATGGCGGAGAAGTCTGAACCAGAGAGACTGACTCACTTAACGGAGGTATTTCCCGTCCACAGTGGCCCACATACCACTGGCTGATATTGTTGGACGGAAAAGTCCTCAGAATATCTCTATTAGCAATAACGTATTTCTCACAGGTCGGCTCACACACTGGGACAACATTTACGCTTTAATTATTAAAGCAAAAACAAGATTTAACGTGACTTTTTCCTTGTGTGGAGAGCTCCACGGGGCCTCAGAACTGAATTTAATCTCATAAACAAAAAATGAGAATTTATTTATTTATTGTCAGTGGCTCTGAGTCCCATGTGGGTAGTGATGAGTAACTTAAGTTCAGAAGAGCTGTTGTGAGTGGCGGCGTGTGTTCCGGTGTCTCAAACAAACTTACAGGTTCTCCAGAACTTCGTGTCGACGAAGATGAGTTTACGCTGTATTTTGTTCCCATTTTCGTTCCAAAAACACGTCCAAACCTGATGTGTTTTACGGAGGTCTGTCTACTGAATCAGCAGCAGACACCGCGGTAAAAGAGAAAGCGTCACTCAGGAACAAACACGGAAGTGCAGTAAAAGCCGAGATAAAAACCTAAAAACCCTCTAAATTCAAAAAGAGAATAAACACGGAAACAGGTAACATTTTTAGCGTTACCTTTTCCAGACAACTCCTCAACTACGTTGTGTAGTTTTATCTTCTTCTTTTTGTTATCGGTTTTACTGGCGGTTGGCAACAAACTGTTAGTAGCATTACCGCCACTTACTGGTATGGAGTGTGGTTCGTGACGGTCTAAATATTTATCCACATCCTACCATAAATTCTATCTAAACATGCACTCACACATACAAACGTAAAAACACATACGTGCTTATGCACAATTTTGTATGCCATTCTTCTATATTATGCACACATTCACAAACACACCTACTATAATCAAATTCTACTAAATAATTTAGTTTGCAAGGGTTCTCCATAATATCTCGTTAGTGAGATATCTGAAGTTTTATATCTTTTTCTTTACAATGCCAATGCACCACAAACGTGTGCAAAATTCAAAAGCAGAACAGATAAAATATTTCATCTCTTTCTATCCCTTCTAAGACATCAACAAAAACTTTCAGTAACATGGAAAGACAGACAAACTTGCATTCAAATTATTTAGACTGCCCTGCGACAGACTGGTGACCTGTCCAGGGTGTACCCCGCCTCTCGCCCAGAACGTTAGTTGGAGATAGGCACCAGCACTCCTCCTGACCCCACTAGTGACAAGGGTGTATAGAAAATAAATGGATGGATGAATTATTTAGACTATTTTTATATAAATACAAACATGGTATTTCACGAGGGAATAAAGTCATCTGATGGTTTTGATTGTTTCTTTTTTTGTATTACTAGTCTAAATGGTTAATAAAATCTCGCTGTCGTGTGCAGTTCCATGCACCTTACACAAACAAACCAAAATAAGCAATTAATAGAAAGATTTTCAACCAGTTTCTGCATCAAAGAGTTAAGAATGTAGAAATAAGCTTTGCTGGGGCTCTTTAAAGGTGTAACTGTGTGCATTTTAAAATAGATATTTGTGACTGTACATTAAATAGAGACCAGGGGGGCAGCTTTAGACTGTTTTAGAGCACTTCAGTGGTGCAGACCAGAGGCGGGCTTTGTGGGAGGTAATGCACGAGTCATTGTCATTCAGATGGTGGGTGGTGGTGGTGGAGGACAGGGAATGGGGGGGAAAGGGTCTCATGCTGCCCCTTGATGAGATATGCCACCTTAGGCTGTTACTATGTAGCCCATACCCGAAACAACCACTCCTGGGGTGTATTTGCTAATTTACTGCAAGGGACTGCAATACTTTTGTGAGATACTGCAAAACAAAAAGATTCCTCAGTCTCCTAGGGGGCTCCTGTCTGCACCGCAAGATAAGCTTAAAACGTCTTCTTTAAAAAAAAAAAAAAAAGTTTCTTCTTGATTTTTTTTATTGGTGGTTTTCAAGAAGCATATTATGTGCATTATTGCCACCTAGTAGTTTATATGTGGCTCAAAATGTACTTTTTATCGATAATGATATTTTGTTAACCAGTTTTGTTTTCCTAAAAACATTATTCAAATTTGAATACTTTAACCATTTGAATATTGCCGTAGTATATTTATTAAATCTTTAATTTTTTCTAAATTCTTGTACATTGCACAGCATTATGTTAAATTTAAAGCTTCTCACCTTCTCACCGTGCAGAAGAAGTAAAACGACCTCCAGTTGCAGGATACTTTGAGTCACAGAGATAAACGAGTTTTGGTCAGTAATGTGCAAGTGGACCACAGAACAAAAACCAAAGACTTTGTGAAGATGCTGACCTAAGTAAAACGCCTCATGCACCAATATGAGCTAAAAGACCACTCAGTGAGGAAGAAGCCTTAAATTTAAAAATAAATGTAAAAAGCCAGACTGCAGTTTGCAAATGCACAGAGGGACAAATACATTCATTTAGTCTGATGACTAAAGTGGAAATGTTTGCCCATAATGACCAACATTACATTTGGAGGGAAAATGGGGATGCTTGTTCCCTGCTTATTGTAAAGTAGGGAGGTGGCAGCATCATGCAATGGGACTGTTTTTCTGGAGGAAGCAGCGGAACAATTCATAAAATAGATGATATGTAGAAATATTGAAGCAACATCTAAATTCAACAGACAGGAAGTTAAAGTGTGTGCATAGATTAGTCTTTACAGCCCAAGTTACACAGAGGCTTAAGGACAAGAAAGTCAGTGTTTTGATGTGGCCATCTCAATCCTATGAAGAAGTTATGGGTAGATCTGAAAATGTGTGTGCAGGTAGCCTGATAGAAGTTAAGGAAACCCAACAGGTTTTTGATCCAAGTCACTCAGTTAAAAGACAAATATCCATGATATTGGCCAAATGTATGTAAACTTCCGAATTTTAATATTACAAAAAAATCTCTAAAAAATATTCTTGCAAAGTTTTCTGACGTTTAGCGAATGGAAATAATTTAAGTAATTCTACCTAAAACAAGAGGTTCAGTTTGATTTAACTTCAGATAGTCAGAAAATAAAGGGTGTCTTTATGAGGTGTGTGTAAACTTCTGTTTTCAAATGTATTTAAATATACAGAAAAAAAATCTGCTATTTCATAAAATAGTCAGAGGACTTTAGCATTAAGATAAATTAATGCTAAATGATCATTTTTGCAAAATAAGTTACACCACCTTATGTGATACTTGCATTTGATAACTGAATTTTTATCGTAATTCATACACATCATACTGACGGAATACAACTGTTTAAAAACTTTAGAATCAGTGTATTTTGGAACAATACAATAACTACAACAATGGGTTAGTATGCCAAAAACTTTTATTGAATCGGAAGGTTTTTTCCCACCGAATTTGCTTGATCATATTTCTCGTAGGGTGTTACCACAAGAATAACACCCTATTCACATAAAAAAAAAAGGTTTCAAAAACAATAACTATTTAACACTGTAGAGATCTGTGATTACAAACACGTTGTCTTCCAGAACAGGTAAGATACATGCATTTACACAGTCTTGAAGCAATTCCAACAATTTCAGTTTCATTGGTTATGTTATTAAGTGAGGCAGGACTGTTTAATTGATGAATGGACTTTTGATTAAGTAAGTTAACCCAGCAGTACAGGGTGTGAGTGTGTCTAGTTCTAGTGTAACAGACGTAGAAATCTACAAGTAAAAACAATCCTTGGTTGATTTTTGATCTAAGTTACAAAACGTTTGCGAATAACAAAATCTCTTTTTACGATTTAGACATATTTTGAGGCATGTGTGTAGGAGTCATTTAACAGAATAATTTGCCATCTGGAGACAATATAAGAATAAAAACCTTCCTGACTTGCATGTTTTACGTCAGTACATTGCAGGATGTTTCTGAGGGAAAATTGCTATGAAGGCCAAAAGGTTAAGATTTTTCTTCAATCAAAGATGTTCAGAGTTGTCTTCCTAACACAGTCGTGTAAATAAGCTAGCTGTCCAATGCTGGACAAATTTCAACGCAGCTCTCCGTTACACGAATGCCAAACCATCCTGCCCAGAACTGTGTGTCTTTGCCACCATGGGTGAAACGGACATATCTCACTCCTGGTCCGTAGTCCTTGAAGACGTACTCCATCTGAAAGACAAAAATAAAATCAGTAACATGAACTTATTTTCCTCTACAGTTGCATTGATCTTTGTAACATACTTGATGCCACCGTTGATCATTCCACTGTGGAATAGTAACGTCCTGAGGCCTGAAGTCCTGCAGAACATTTTTCTTGCGGTCTAGTAGCTGCACAGAAATCCGATAGATGCTTCCACAATCGAAACGCGCCCCATACCTGACAACGGACAAATATAAGTTAAAGTTTCCTTTTTGTTTGACCAAAAAAAAAAAAAAAAAAAAAAAAAAATAAATGTTGATTTTTCTCACCAGTCAGATATCCGGATAGGCGGCTGAAACTCGTCCATAAATGATTGGCTGTAACCTTCTTTCATCAAATTGATCACCTGCTCTTTTGTGCACCAACTGCAGACAACAGATTTTATTCACTTAATTAGTAATTACAACTTCAGTTGTATAAACACATGAAAACATTTCTAATGCTGGTGATTTCTCACCCATAAGAGGTCACATAGTTTTTCTTTACTGCTGGATTTGAATGTTGCGCCCTAGATCCCTCTATTGTCCACTTATCTCCACCGTTTTTCAGTATTTTCCAACCTTGAAATTCATCTAAGAAAACAAAAGATGAGTGTTTGGATTTTCTAAAACATAGCAGAAAAATAATACCACGGTGTAACATTGAATACATTTTAATTTTCACCTTCTGCTCTTGGATTCTTTATGAGATTTCTCCTCTTCTTGCACAAGAAGTAAAACAACCTCCAGTTGTTGCTGGCTACTCTGGAAGGATCACGGAGGTGATATCCCTGTCTCCTACATCTTTCTCTCCAGAAAGACTCGCTGTCAGCCACAACTTTCCACTGGCGGCACACTAATCGACACACACACACCACGTATTGGGGGGGCAGATTTAGGAAGATTTCCTCCAGTATGTCCAACGGAAGAGGGATGACCTGACAAGACAAAAACAAAAAAACAAAAAAAATTGTTCAATTTAATATTTAGCAGCGAAAGAAAATGGTGCAGATTAGAATTGCTTGACAACATCAAGAAAATGTTACTGGAATATTATCCCTGCTCCCTGGAAAAGGAGTTGAGCACTCTTAGTCAGAGGTCTCATTAGATCCATTACATGGTTACGGATCACTGGACATCCTTCCCGTCCACAGTGACACATTGACAAGCGCCCACACATTCGTCTCGCTATCTTTGCGGGGATTTTCCATAGACTTTCATTGATTTCTACAGCCTAACCAAAACTCAATTCAAACTTTAGTCCTAAAAAGTGAGAGTGAGATTTTTTTTTTTCCTGTCCCTAGTATTTTTTCGCAGTTACCAGTAATTTGAATACAGAGATGTGGTGAGTGGCTGCGTGTGTTTCAGTCTCAAACAAACTGACAGGTTCACCAGAACTCTGATCCGGCGAAGGTGAAGAGCCGCTGCCTGCCTTTAGCCATTTCCGAATCAGAAACCAACTTCAGCTTCGTAGTTTCACCAGAACTCCGTATCGGCGAAGCTGAGTTGACGCTGTATGAAGTTCCCATTATGGTTCTGGTCGTCCTCTTCATGTCCGGGATAAACCAGAGTCTCGTGTGGTTTTAGTAGACAGCTGCCTGTCTTACACGGGTACAGATAGCCGCCTCTTCGGAAAAGACAGTAAAGCCAACCTGCACTCGATTTTGCCGTGCGCGACTGCACAAGGCTTTACGGCGCCCTCCTTTACATTTATAGTCTCCTTTCAAATAAAAGCGCACCTCAGGTTTATGTTGAATTCACACGACGACTATGGAAGTTTATGTTAAGTTGTCAGTAGCATACTGCGCATGTGTGAGATGTAAGGTAGTAGGAGGCGGGGCTAGAGCTGTAGTTTTTTCATTCGGTTGTGAGTAGCGCGGGAGACCTGAGTGAAGTTGGCCCCCCCACCTTCTTCAAATCAGACAAAATTGGTGTCAAACGTTTGTGCTACGTTTGTGCTGGTTTGTGCAGCAAAAATTTTTGTTTGTGCCACTATCATTTTAAAGATATAAAGAAATGTTTCCAGAGGTCATCCAAGGTCAACCAACCCCCCACAATCTTCAAATCAGACAAAATGGGTGTCAATCAACTCAGCTACGTTTGTGTTGATTTGTGCAGCAAAAAATTTCGTTTGTGCTGCTTTGGCTTTGAAGATATTAATGAAAGTGTAAAGGTCCAAAGGTCAACCAGTCCCCCCATCTTCTGAAAATAAATGAAAATATATTGTGTGTAAAAAAAAAAAAAGTCACGTAAGCCACATATGCAACCTCAATCAAAAATGGTGACACTGGAGAGGCAAAACAATGTTTCTGATTGCATAAATAATGCGTTACCAGTTACTTCTCTCACTTCAGAGCGACACATTTGTTTATCTGCTACTAGTTTAGAATAATCCAGTCCAAGTTTGAAATGTCTATACTTGTAGTTTTTAAAGTAGAACAAATTAAAGATACAGATGACACGGAAAAAATACAACCGTTTAGAAACTTTAGAATCAGTATGTTATGGAAAAGTACAATAACCACAAGGATGGGTCAATGTACCAAAAGCATTTATTGAATCGGAAGCTTTTGTCAACACTCTGCTTGCTCATATTTGTCATACAGTGTTGCCACGAAAAATGTAATCATGAACACTTTACACACAGGTTTAAAAATGAACTTTTAACATTGTAGATATCTTACCCTACTCTGGTCCACTTTTTTACAAGGATGTGGTAGAAATATTCATCACATCAGAAATATGTTAACAATAGATATATCAAATTACAGCAGAATTTTTAACAAAATTATTTTTTAAAGGGATAGGCTGCATAAAATGAGGCTGTTTTTTGTTTTTTTGCAAACCAAGAATATGCATTTACATAAAGTGCAAAGTTTGAGGTTATTCTTAATTCATAACACCGCATACATAGGAGGCATCTTAACATGAATACACATTCAGCTAACATGTAAGTGGCAGCAAATGGTAGCTTTTCAGACAAAACAGTTGGTTAAAAAATAAATGTGCAAATTAGAAGAGGAATAAAGGTAGTGGTGTTGTCCTCCAGAACAGGTAAGATACATACATTTAAACAATCATGAAGCAATTCCAACTACTTATATTGCATTGTCTTAGTAAGTGAGGCAAGACTGCTTAATTGACTAATGAACGTTTGATTAAGTAAGTTGACATAGTTCAGCAGTAGTTAAGCATGTTAACTTGACCTTTGACCTTCTAAACACCTACAACCTGTCGATTTCTGCATGTTGCGTTTACATCAAGCATTGAGAAAGTATTTTAAATGTGTATATGAATAGTTTTGTGTGTTTTCCAGCCTTTGGAAAACGCACAGTGTGCCCAGTACTAGAGTAACCTACAAACAAGTAAAAGAAAACCTTGGCTGCTTTTACATCCAAATTATACTATGCGCATAACAAAGCGTCTTTGTACAATTTAAACATATTTTGAGGTATGTGTAGGGAAGATTTAACAGAATAATTAAACATTTGGCATCTGGAAATAATATAAGAATAAAAACCTTCTTGACTTACATGTTTTTGTCAGTAGATTGTAGAATGAGGCAAAATAGCTTAGAAGGCCACAATGATAATATTTTTTCTAACTCAAGTACTCAAAGATGTTCAGAGTTGTCTTCCTAGCACAGTTGCGTAAATAAGCTAGCTGTCCAATGCTGGACAAATTTCAACGCAGCTCTCCGTTACACGAATGCCATACCATCCTGCCCAGAACTGTGTGTCTTTGCCACCATGGGTGAAACGGACATATCTCACTCCTGGTCCGTAGTCCTTGAACACATACTCCATCTGAAAGAAGAAATAACATCAGTAACGTGAGTTTATTTTTCTCTGCAGTTGCATTGATCTTTGTAACATGTACATACTTGATGCCACTGCTGGTCATTCCACTGAGGAAAGGAAAGGAGCTCAGGACTAAATTCCTGGAGAATGTCTTGCTCGTGATCTAGTAGCTGCACAGAAATCTGATAGATGCTTCCACAATCCCAGCGGGGTGCGTACCTGACAATGGACAACTATGAATTGAAGTTTTCCTTTTTTTTGAGAACTTTTTGAGAAAAAAATATAAATAATTTGTGTGCATTTTTCTCACCAGTCAGATATCCGGATAGGCGGCTGGAACTCATCCATAAATGATGGGCTGTAACCTTCCTTCATCAGATCAATCACCTGCTCTTTTCTGCACCAACTGCAGACAACAGATTTAATTCACTTAATTAGTAATTACAACTTCAATTGTATAAACACATGAAACATTTCTAGTGTTAGTGAATTCTCACCTATAGGAGGTCACAAAGTTTTTCTTTACTGCTGGATTTGAATGTTCCACCATAGGTTCCTCTATTTTCCACTGATTCCCACCGTTATCCAATATTCTCCAACCCTGAAATTCATCTAAGAAAACAAAAGATGAGTATTTGGATTTTCTGAAACATAGCAAGAAAATAATGCTACTGTGTAATGTTAAGTAAAGGTAATTTCACCTTCTGCTCTTGGATTCTTTATGAGATTTCTCCTCTTCTTGGACAAGAAGTAAAACAACCTCCAGTTGTTGCTGGGTACTCTGGAAGGATCACGGAGGTGATATCCCTGTCTCCTACATCTTTCTCTCCAGAAAGACTCGCTGTCGGCCACAACTTTCCACTGGCGGCACACTAATCGACACACACACACCACGTATTGGGGGGGCAGATTTAGGAAGATTTCCTCCAGTATGTCCAAAGGAAGAGGGATGACCTGATAAGAACAAAATATATTTTTTAAAATAGTTTTCTACATTTCAAACAGACATTAGATTAAGAATGTATAAGTTTTTAGTATTGCAGACTCAAAAAGTGTTTTTTGGTGTATTGGGGCAGTAACAACTTAATCCTGGAGGTATAACCGATACAGCGTGTATAAAAAAATCTACATAACCCCGTCAAAATGCTAAGTGTTTATAAACATCACAATTAAAGGAAAAAAATGTGACGAAGACAAATCATTTGAGACCTAAACACAACATTTGTGATGTACTATTCAACTGCAAAACAAAATATGTGTGGGAAAAATTTTAGAAGTAAAAAAGCTGCAATTATCTGACAGCATAAATGTACACAGCCTTAAGGAGATTCTTCATTGAACCATTTTTTGATTCAATCTCAGGATTCAGTCTTCTTGACCTACTATTCCTGATAGTTCATCTGTCTGTAAAAGTCAATTGTCGTAGTAAGATTTTCTTGATTTACTTTTTTTTTTCTTTATATCTCACATAAGTTTTCTGTTTCAAAATACTAAAGATAAATACTAAAATAAAACTTGTGAACGCAGGTTCACAACCAGGACAGACAGGTTCTGCCAGAGCTTCATTCTCCAGGCCATGTGATGGTTACGGTAAATCTGATAACAAAAATAGTGCAAGACTTGAGCTAAGTGGTAAGACATTTGTTCCCACTACACTTCATTATTCTCAAACTTTTTTCCTGCTTTCAGCAGTCATTGAAATGTTACCACCATCAAGGTACAACAAAATTATATTTTTGAAACCATTAAATTTTACAGCTTACTATTTGTAGATTTTAAAATTCCTTTTATTGAGAAGCCAGGGAAAAGCCAGTTTTTTTCAGCTGTATATAGCACAGAGTAGCACAGTAAAGCTTTTGCAATAAACAGATTTCCTTTGAACCTACTGAAATTGGTGTTTGTTGTGTAGGATTTTAAAGTATTTCAAAGTTAAAATAATACATAAATGTAACATTATCTCTTAATAGTCAATATTCTGTATCATTTTAGCTTCAATGGGAATAATTCCTATTTTCTACTTGTATGTATTTTTTCGTTGTTTTTAATCATTTATTTATAGAGCGAAGCATAGTAAATACTTTATGTAATACAAACACAAATATACAAAGTCTTAGAAGACACTAGAAGACACCACACAGTCAACAACTGAGAAAACAATAAACATTACATTTTGCCAAGTGCCATTGTTACACATCAACATGTCGGTCAATGTTTCATTTATCATGGCTCAAAAGCAACTCTAGACAGGTTTGTTTTAAGTCTAGGTTTAAAGGAACTCAGTGTTCCGGGTGTTTTACAATTTTCTGGAAGTTTGTTCCATATTTGTGGTGCATAGCAGCTGAATGCTGCTTCTGCATGTTTTGTTCTGGTTCTGAGGATGCAGAGCGAGCCTGAACCAGAAGACCTGAGAGGTCTGGAAGGTTGATGCAACAACAGCAGATCTTTATTGTATTTTGGTGCTGAGCCATTCAGTGATTTATAAACTAATAATAGTATTTAAAAGTCTATTCTCTGAGCTACAGGGAGCCAGTGGAAGGACTTTAGAACCGGGGTGATGCGGTCTGACTTCCTGGTTGTAGTGATAACGCCAGCAGTGGCGTTCTGGATCAGCTGCAGCTTGAGGACTGATTTTTCAAGCAGACCTGTGAGGTCACTGCTGCAGTAATCAATGCGACTAAAGATAAACGCATAGATGAGTTTCTCTAGATCTTTCTGAGACATTAGACCTTTAATCCTGGAAATATTCTTCAGGGGTACCTGTATTTATTTGGCTCTGAAGCTTCAGGTCAGAGTCCATCACTACACCCAGATTTCGGGTCTGATCTCTAGTTTCTAGTTTAAATGTAATAACTGAAGCTGTGGACTTTTAACTGAAGCTCCTTCCCGTCCACAATGACACATGCGCACACATACCACTGATGGGAAAGTCCCTTTAATACCTCGGCCCAAAGTACAATCAAGTTTTAACATGAATTTTTTATGACTTCAATCCCAGAAATAAAAAGTCAGAATTTTTCATGTGATGAGTAATTTGAGTGTGGTGAGTGGCTGCGTGTGTTTCAGTTTCTCTAACAAAACTTACAGGTTCACCAGAACTCCGTATCGGCGAAGGAGAATTGACGCTGTATGAAGTTCCCATTATGGGTCTAGTCTTCCTCTTCATGTTTAGGATAAATCCAAGTCTGGTGTGTTTTACAGAGCTGACTTCTGACTAAATCAGCAGCAGACGCCTTCAAAAGAGAAAGTGTCACTCGATAACAAACACGGAAGTGCCGTTAAACCCGAGATAAAAGCTAACAGCCCTCCAAACTAAAAAATATATATATATATATAGTTTTGGCCTTATTTTTTTATTCGTTTCGATTTCTTTACCCAAATATCATCCACGTTATCTTTGCAACGTCCGATTTAATTTCGGGAAGGGTATCACTATGCTGTGTGCATATTTAGATACGCGACGAATGCTTTTTAGGTCCTTTCTTAAACGGAAATACCGTCTTAAACGGCTCCTTAGAGAAAGGTTCCGGGCAAGCTAGGTTCCTAGCTACTAATCCATGAGTCAGAGTTAAAAAGTTCATATTTTGGTTAGGGTTGCCACCTTTCAGAAATCAAAATAAGGGACGCCCACCACGGCGTGTCACCCTACTTTCATGGGGTGGGATAGCCGCTGCCGCGATAGACAATATTTATGGCAGTGTTTTTTTGTTTTTAAAAAGCGATCCAGAGGGGGATGCTGTGAAGGCGCAGGCGCAAAGCACAAGTTTGGTCCATCGCAGGGTTGCAAAGCTTGACCAATATTTTTTGTAAAATATTATCTAATATTTTTGGTATGACTTGGTATGACAGCGCTTCCAAAGTTGTTGCTTAGTCATAGTTATCTGCTCATGAAGTGTAACAACCCCTTTGGAAAAATTATGTTTTTTGAGACTGGTGTATGTCTGGTTTAGGCTCATGGTATCAATGTTTGTCTGAGGCCTATAATAAAGTGTTTGGCATCTTCTTAAACAAGACCCTCTTGACTTTTAATTAAGGCATGTTTTGAGTCTCTCTGACCAACACAGAGGTCACTGGAGCTTGATAAGTCAAAAAATAATACACATTTTTCCATACTTTTTGCCTAAACTAAATGCATTTCTTTTATCCCATTGGTATCTAAGACATGAGTTAACTGAAATACTCAATAGACTAAGGATTCAGAAAATGTCTAATAAACTGGACAAGACAGCATACAACCATGCAGTAACATTGGTGGACTGGAGAATCCCCTGGAATATTGAGAAGGATAAAAAAAAAAGTTTTATCCCAACTTCTACAAATTTGCTGATGCTTTTCTGGTTACATCCATAATCTTTGAAAGAGTATTTTCTATACCAGACGTAAACATCTCAAAACAGAGAAACTGTCTGAAGCTGAGAACAATAAAAGTTTTTTTTATATTTAGGGAAAAATAAATAAAATTTTGTCCCTGGTGACATTTTGGTAACAAAATAACACAAGTCCATTTACATCACAACCTTTTCCCATATTTGCTTCAAGGTTTTCCTTTTTATCTACAGCCACTGCTTCATAAAAATAGATTAAGACAATATTCAGAATTTATGTATTCGCATCACAAAAATCATTCATTCAATTTAAAGCTTCACACATGAGGTCATCATCACTCGATGTTGCAGTAGAGCATATGAAGGATCGTGGCCCATCAGCTCAAAGCCTCAGTGGATCATGAAACTTCATCTCTCCATCACTATCGATTACGAAAACCAAACTGCACCAAACACCCACCCACCAACCCGCCTCTACTGTCTTAAACTCCCATGGTGCATTGCACCGTTTTGGGCAATTGATGTTGCATTCTTAAGCTCTCATGCTGTTGACTTACAAAATCCAACTCAAATCACCCTTTGTAATTGCAGTCTTTTCTCATAGAAAAATATGGAATAACAACAAAGAAAAATACAATGTAAATTTGAGCAAAATGAGAGAAAATGATTTTAATAATATGGCAAATAAACAGAGATTCTTTCATGTCTTCGATCCAGTAGGCACTGCAGTTTTTGTTCAAGTACACAGAACTCTGTCAAAATTTGCAAGCCATCCCCAAAACCAAACTGATCCCAACGAGGGCAGAACTCAGGTTTATGATGAGAACAGCTGATTTTTGACACATTTAGCAGGCCAAAACCCCGTCCATTGAATACTGGTTCTGATAAATCCAGTCTGTCATCTTATTCCACTCTCAATATTTAAATGAACATCAGGGCAAACGGGTAAATTCATGATCTCTGAGTAACAAAGACTGATTTCCAAGTCGCATCTAAAACATAGGTCTCTTCATCTTCTGTCCAACAGTCTAGAGACAAGTCTTTTGTTTTGGTCAGAACAAGCACTTCTATGTGTCTGAATCAATCCTGTGAGCTGGAATGAGAAGAAGGAGAGAGAAATTACAATTGGCACTCACAATTTCTTCAATACAATTTCCTTCAACAACAAAACACAGATACTTTTGTGTTGTGCTACCCAGGAAAACTTACATTGCTTTGGTATCCTGAGTGGTTCTGTGTCTCCTGACAGGACTTGATGCATGACTCCACGGAACTGATACAGCACCTTCAGGCTCTTCTCCTCCCCCACACAGGGGTCATAGAAGCCAGGGAGTCCTGACTGAACAGACAACTCAAAGTAATGCACCATCAGCTGCACCAGAAAATACTAAAACATTGTAGTTGTTGAACCTGCTTTGCTTTAGGTTCCCACATAGAAACACAGTTCTTACCTTTGAGGCCTCAGTGAGAATGAGTTTGGAGTCTTTCACCAGACACTGAAGTGGCACGGTCACATCGATGACCTTTGCCCTCTCGTGCTTTCTGCTACTGTCCGTCACAAATTTGCCGTACCAAGCGTTGAGGATGATGAGACCTAAATAAAGAAGGAGCAGCGACAACATTACAGTGTGCTGCTGTATGATGCTGTCAGGGAACAATTTCCAAACTGAATTAATTTATAATATTCTGACATGAAGAGTGCCGCAGCAGCAAGAATGTTTATTTTTTTGGGCCTGACTCCAGTCTTCAAAAACAAAAAAAACTCTTTCGGGAAATAAAGTGTAACTGAAAATTCAAGACTCAAATCACTGCTCAAATATGAATGTTCTTACCCATTCGAGATTCCTCTGCTTCAATGATCCTTCGGACAGACTCCTGCATGAGCAAAACCTTCAGAGGTGGAAAAAAACGAAAGCCAGAAGTCAGGCATCAAGATATGCGGCCAATAAATTCTATTGCTTTTTTGCATGTTATCCAATTCGATCTCATCCGCTCATCTTACTTGTTGATGGGCAAAATAATTCTCAGCAGTCAGACACATTTATTAACATCTCTAATCTCAAACCCCACCATGGATGCTGCTGGACACGAACCACAACTACATATAAATCTGTCAAATACTCACAGCTGCCTCTGCTTCCTGTTTCTTCTTTGCTATATTAGAGGCTGAACTCTCCCTCTGCTTCTCCAACTCTCTGAATAAAACAAAATGAAGAAATAAAATGAGGCCATAAAATCTGGCCATAGCAATAAAGGAGAGCGTCCTCTCCAATAAGAAGACTGCTCGGATGACAAGCAGGAATGGTACTTACTGTTCCTTTTGGGCACGCACATAGGGCCGAATGACGAGCTGCTGGATGGCGAGGTAGAAAACCAGAGGTCCAACCGTGGCGTAGAAGATTGCACTTGGCAGGAGTTGGTCAGTGAGGTGAATAGGGAAGAAATACGTCTGGCTGGCTCTGTTCAGCCTGAAGTTGGAGAAATTATTTTATCGTTTGCATCGAGGACATCGAAACATAGATAGCAAATTAAAATCAATGTGTAATTCCACACATCCTTTGGAAAACAAAACTTAGACAAAATCTATCACAGCAACTCCCAGCGCAGGCAGAAACAGGAAATATCTACATGCTTTCACTGACTGACAGTTTTGACTTTACGCTTTCAGGTGCCATGGTAACAGCACAGTGGAATAGAAGAAACCAACATTTGGAAAAACAACAGGTGGGAATGAAAGAAAGTGGAGCAGGGTTTTGCACTCACTTGATCTTGAGGGAGACGCCCTGCGGGACTCCCACGCTGACGGTGGCCCCCACCACACTGTGCCGACTGATCTTCCTCTCAGCGCCGTACTCCACCACCGTACCAAAGAAACCCGATCTGCCACATTACAACAGAGTTACCAACTCACCACATGTGGGCTGCTCTGATTTAGAGTGCAAGTTATTGGGTAAAACATTTGAAACGATGTGATGATTACAACTTGTCACCCATATTATGCAAAAAGCTACTGGCACTTCATTCTCCAAACAAAAGCTCTTGCTCTGGTTTACTGGTGCATCTCAGTAAACCAGAAAATCAGTGAAAAGTTCATTTAGTCCAAGTAATTTCATTCAAAAGGTGAAACCGATACAGATTCAACATATACAAAATTATATATTTGAAAAAATTATGGCAAAGTACATCAGTACTAAATAAGGTATCTTTTCATAGAGGGGTGTATGAAATATATTAGTAAATTAAGTGGAAGGAAAAAATGTGGCACAAAAGTGCAAAAACAACAAGAATAACTTGAGAGGATTGAACATTACATCAATTAAAATAAGCTGACATTTCTTTAATCAATTCTCTTATTCTGATTTTATGAGAGACTGATCTGCGGGTTTTCATAACCATTGAAATTAATAGAAATAAATGATTAAAATATCTTACTAGGTGTAATAAACTGAATTTCACACAATACTCCAATTAATAAGATGAACCCACATGTCATATTTATAACGAGACAGTTTAACCTGAAAATCTGTCGGAGAATCAATAACATATTTTGCCTTCAGGGTAAAGGATTATAGTTAAGGTCATTCAGGGTTTTTCCCCACATCAAATTGCACAAATATAACTCAAAGTTTGCATAAGCAACAAACAATTTATGAATACCGGGTAGATATTGTAACTTTTTGAGTGGGGCAAGAATGGTGAGTTTATCCTTCACCCAAACGTCAATACAATGTGTTAAGAACCAAAACAGAAAACTAAATGATGAAGATGGTTTTTAAATCTACCAGAAAAACAGTAGTTGATGCTTAGCTGTTAAGAGCAGGCCTTTCTCAGGTTGTTTCAAATCATAAGTCTGCAAAATATTCATAATATATTTTCACACTCTGCCTTGACATATAAATTATAATAATACAGGTAAATATGTGCATCAACAGGAATCTAATAATCCCAGTAGACCAGCGGTCTGCAGCCATATAACCCAAAGGAGGAATTTTCACACTTTGTCCAGCTAAAACTCATCAAGGACCGCAAATGTTATATGACCTTCTGAGAAAATCCGTTTTATTTTAATAAATATCTACAATTGGAAAAGTGTAATTTTATTTATGTTTTTTTAAAAAAAGGTACCATATATTTTTGTTTGAGTTTTTAAATTTTGGGGGTTTAAAATAAAGAGAACCTTTGCAAAAACAGAATGGATACAATTTATTTTTACTGGTACTGTTGGTGTCATTCTGTTGTGTAAGTTCAATGGAATTATGAAAAATTGAAAAAAACAGCACAAAACTGCATTTATATGTATTTAGAAAACACTAATTTGATATTTATCATTTTAAGCCAAAATTATTAAGAGCCATTATGGAAAGTCTGAAGAGCCATTTGCAGCTCCGGAGCCAGAGGTTGAAGACCCCAGAAATAGACTTAACAGAGGAAAGAGTTACATTAAGCGCCACCTTGTGGTGTCCTGCCTGGCGAGTGCTGAAAGGAAACTGTTCTTTTTTTTTTTTATTTGGGGGAGAAAATTTTTGATGTTGTTGTATATTACTGTATTTCTGGCGTAAAGTTTAGTCCCAAACAACAGCAACAAAAAGTGGATTTAGTTCAACTTGGATGGCATTTTACTTTTTAAAAGTTCATCTCTGTCTGTGAGAGGGTTAGATTTTCTGTTACTTGAACACTGACATCTTTTGCAGTCGCAAAATTCTGCTGCAGAGAGAGTACAAGAGAACTATCCAGATCATCTATAAAACAAAAACGACTTATCTGCTGGGACTTCTTCATGAGGTTCTGAAAGTAATTTTCTCACCTTTCACGTGAATTTACAACTGCATTACGTCACATATAGTGAGCTCTGACAACATACTTTACTGAGCCTTTAATCTTCGTCTGGTCTTCATCCTGAAACTTGTACTGGTAGCTCATCATCATAAAGGTGTGAGGAATGCCAAGCTGCAGAGACACAAAAAACAAATGTTTGAATTTTGGCACAACTTTAACAGGAGATTGTAGATTCTGGAGGAAATACAAAGCTTTTATAATCACCGAATAACCTGAAGAAATCAACTAAAAACAAACTGAAACTTTTTGGGAGATATTCTCCAGGATGAGCAGGTTGCATAAGTGTGCCACTCTCGTATAACAGGGGAAGTAGTTGTGTTCAGAATGAACCACCACATTAAAATTCATGTTCAATAGGAGTCAGAGCACACCTGCCATGATTTAAAGTATCTCCGACTAACGCCAAATAAAGTTCAGCTGCTCCAGTAGGTTTTAATTAACATTTTCTCAAGTAGATTATTCCAGCAAAACCACCGGTTCGCAGAGAATTTCCAAAGCATCGGAGAGATCTCATTGTCATTAGTCAGGGGAGGGGTTTCCAAGGCGATGAACATTTCACAAAACACAGTGAAGAAAGAGAGAGAATATTATAAAAAGGTAACATAGGCAAGCGTTGGATGGGCTCCAAAATTAATGAAAAGACGAGGAGAAAACTGGCAGCCAAGAGACCTGCAACGAAATGCAAGAAGCTGCAGGAATTTCTGGCAGGTACTTGCTGTACAGCACAAGTCATATTCTTCTTATGTAGTGGCTAATGGATAAGGTGGCAAGATGGAAACCTTTTCTAACAAAGAGAATGATCCAGGCCCAGCCAAATTTAGCAGAGTCACATTTCATGTCTCCCAAAAGCTTGTGAAACAAAGTCTGATGTTTTTGGTTTCAAAATGTTTGTTTGGTGCAAAGGCAACAATCACCACAAAGAACGCAACAATCACCACAAAGAACACAACAAAGCATGGTGGTGGCAGCATCATCCTGCTTTGAAGACTATCTTTATTTTACGACAGAGCATCAGTCAAGCCTAATTAATGCATATCTACAAGAGCACTCCACTATCTGCTCTACTGCAAAGGCTGTGAGATGAAACTATCATGATCTGTATGCACAGAATGCTGGTAGGACAACAACAACAACCCCAGTGAGAAGGTGGCGCCAAACATGCAGCAGATGAGGACAAAAAAGTGGTCTGACCAGGAGGAGGAGACTAAAACCAACAACAAAACTTATTTTACAGAAACAATCTACGAGAAGATTTGCTGCTTTCCCAGTGTGGACGATTTATCTGCCTTAATATTCTGCTTAGAAATCAGTTTCTTTCTTTTCAGTTATTTTCTTCTTCTCTTATAAGAGGAGAGCTTCGGGCTCCCGAGTAGAGAGCTTCAGGCTGTCGACTGAGGATCTGTAGGGGGATCTGAAGAGGGCTGGGCACAGGAGATGCCTCACAGCCTGACAGACTGGATGAAGAAAGGGCAAATATTACAAAGTCAAGATGTGCTATGCTGATAGAGTGCTATACAACAGCATCAAAACTGCGTCAGCAAAGTTTAGTTTCAGGGTGTGTGCAAAACTTATGCAGCCACGCTACTTTAGAGTTTTCAGTTTGTTTTTTTAATAAAGTTGTAAAAAGTCACTTTAAAAGGTGAGAAAGGCTCAGGAATGATTTATTTCCCAAAATCCAATCTGTTGCACTTCAACACACATGCATACACTCTTATAGGTAAATGAAATTGCGTGTTAATAACCTGGACTGCGACGGTAAAATGGCTGCTCTTTGTGTCCCTCACTACGCTGGTGTTCATGGAGGACTGGATTCCCCAGCGCCACTGCAGATAGCCCATAGTGTTCTTGTCGAGGTGGCGAGCCAGCACCGTTGTCACCCCAGGACGAACGCCCCGCGAAGAAAACTGGAGCCCACACTGAGCCGTTGCAAAGCTGAGACAAAGCAAAACAAAAGGTCGTTGGAGCTGCGGTGACTCGACTTCGAACAGGATTTTTGCTTTGCTAAACATACCATCGAGGCGTTAAGTTCCGAAATATCTTCATTCCAAAGAGAGGTCCGTGAGTGTCTCCGGCCCCCAACTCTACCTGCGTAAACACAGACAACGAAAATCACTCCGGACCTTCAAATGTTTCCTACAAGACAGGTAGAAAACTGTTTTGTGACAAACATAACCAGAAACAGAAAGAATGAAGCATACCTCGCCCCACCCTTTAGTTGAGGTGACTCTTCTCAAAGCCAAGTTAATGGTGCCACCTCCATTCCCGTTGTGTGTAGACAGGGAGCCGGACAAAATGGCCGTGTCTTTTGTAGTGAGAGGAGCCTGCGGAGGAACGTTGAGAGCAAAACCAGGATCAAAAGCCTTCCTGACAGCCAAAGACAGACAACAAATAGGCCAGTCATGTACCTCTATAGATTGCGATATATGCATCCTGTTGATTTCTATGTGTGGCACGCTTCCCACCATATCCTCGTAGTCCTCTTCATACCGGTCAAAGAGGTCTGTGGCATCAATGCCCACACTTATCGACCCCTGTGAAGTGATTATAGATTAGTGTTGCACACAAAGGAACCTACAACAGTTAAAGTGAGGCTTTTCATCTTGGTGTAAACACACCTTTGGATTGGTCCGTTGCTGAAGCCTTCTCTCCTCTCGCTCCCTCTGAAGGCGTTCATACTCCTCCCGAATCTCAGCAGGACTTCTTTTCCTCTCCACCACCTGGAGGAAGAGGACAGGAGCTGAATTCAAAGCGAGTGCAAGCAAAAACTAAGTGCTAATTAACTTGAAGAAAAAGTGATGCAATTTAAAGCTTCTATTCTAATAAAACCGTCTTCATATTTCTTATTAATAAATAAATAAATAAATATGTCAAAATTTACCAGAGCTGCAAAAGAGAGCTCATACTGAAACCTTGTTCATAATTACAGTCATGGTTTTACTGAACGGTAGCTATCCTTCTTCGCAATACAAACCAACTTCTGCAGGCAATTTACTTAAAGTGAAAATAAGTTTTGTAATGTCCTTTAACGTCTATTATTACTGAAGGTGAGCTGTTTATATCTAAAAACCTTAATTAAATTTTAGGTGCAAGCTCTCCAAGTAGAAACCTACAATCTTTAAAAAACCAAAATGATTTTCTGTTGGCATTTGGACAAGTTTATATATGGCAAACAATGTACAAGTGGCATTTAAAATGAAATTTAATATGCAGTATTTTTTTTAAATTTATAAAGATATTGTCATAGTGTTTTCGGCAGACTTCTCTTGCCTGCAGTCTGACTATTATTTCTAGATACTTTATTTTTTTTTGCCCTTTTGGAGAGTTGTTGCCACTACAACATCTACAATACTTACCTCCCATCCGTCCACATCGAGCCCTCGCTTGCCATAGATGTCGTAGATAGCTCGTGCCTGTGGTTCACTAAGCACTAGAACAAGATAAATCAACAACTCGTGAGCATTTCTGAATTATATAAAGTGTATGTAAATCAAAACAGCCAAATGTAGGTTAAGCTAGTTTAGGCTAAGCAGAAGAGAAAATACTACTGCAAGATTGACCTACCTTCATAAGCTTCGTGTACAAGGTTAAAAAGAGCCTCAGCCTGTCGCTTTAGCTCAGGATCGCGGTGTTTGTCAGGATGATAGAGCATGCACAGGCGCCGGTAAGCTGCTTTCAGCTCCTCCTGGGTGGCCTAAAGCGGACCACAGAGTGTAAGAGCATAATGAGACTTTTGATCTAAGTATCATCTTAGTGATGCCAATAAGTAGCAACTTTGCAACCTCAAGCTTTCAGTTGAGTTTTTCCCAAATAGTATGACCTGGCTGGTTTGTAATGTAATTAGAAACATATTACTAATGTATAATTCAATATTTTGATACCAATTTTGTGTATTTATTTAACTTTTCAATGATAGTTTGCTTTTAAAAATAAGAGTTTTGGTATAATGATGATCAAAACTGTTGTCAAATTAGCAGTAATACATTAGCTTTCTATGTTAGATAATATTTATCAACATACTTTAATTTTTTTTTGTTTTTGCAAAATTATTGCTTCATAAGACAAATATAATTTGCTCTGTATGTCGTAGTACATTTAGATTCTTAGTAATGCAACAGGTTATACTATAGAAGAAATGTCAGGACACATTTCATAATAATTTATTTGAAAAAATAAAGATCTGATATTAAGTAGTGAGTATACAGACAGTCACCGGGTCATGCTGTCCTGCCAGAAAATAAACACACGAGGTGAGTAATTACAGTGTTATTTCTTTTTATTATTATAGTGTTATTATTATTTTATTATTATTAGAATCACATCTCTAACAACAAAAAATACAGTGACCATATGTCAAACCTTAATCTGGTTTTGTCAAAAATAGTATTCCCCTGAAGCTGACCAAATAAAGGAGCATGAACGAACACTTTCTGACATCACAGATAAACTATCACATCCACTCTGTAAGCTCATGAACTGCATGCTGGAGCTTAACAGTTGGAGTTGTAGCACTAGCCAGTTAGCCATCCATGATAACTGAAACTATCTACTCAATTAGCCCCCAGATTATCATAGTAAGAGGAAACTCTCCTACCGTACTCCCACAAAACACGATTCCCGCTGACCAAGCTTTAACTCAATAATCCACAAAGAGTCTTGTTCGACTTCTAACTCAAGTGTCAGTCCACACTAATCAATGTCGTGGGTCACAGGCTAGCTTACCTTGTCACATACATCTCATTCAACGAGCAACTGTTGGCTATCAGCTTCAGAGAAACTAAAGAGTACCCAATGCATGCATCAGTACAAAACATTATTTGCGTCATGAGTCTGCCACGTACCTCTCTGCGAACGTTTAAAAGGGAATAGTAATCATCATTGGAAATCTCATCGTCGTCCAAGGCAGACGCCATGTTTACGCCCGGTCATTTCTACTTCGTGCCGTTCCCCTCGCAGAAAAGGTTCTCTTGCGCTCTCTGTCGCCCTCAAGTGGCAGGAGCACCGAAAGAAATTAAAAAGGGAAAGGAAATTCACACATGCCAGTCAAACAACTTTTTCACGTCAGTTCGCAATCAGGCGCGCTTGTACAGAAAACAGGACAATTATCCTGTCTTCATGTATTTGTATTTACTTTTTTCCTTTCTTGTTACAATCTCGGCAGTGACTTATGCAAGCAGCAAGGGAGCTGTTCTTTCAGCACCACCACCTAAAACTGAACTGCATACATCACCTTTTAATACAGAGCTTCGGCTATACACAGACAGATATA
>NW_006800059.1:418841-496583 GCF_000485575.1 Poecilia formosa | reverse complement strand
TATATATATATATATATATATATATATATATTCTGTGAAACTGTATTCAACTTCTTTCTCATGTTGGCCCTTGCATTTTTTTAAAGGTCTTGTTTCGCTACATTTCACAAAGTTTCTGTCCCTCCCATATTGAGGACTCTTACTGTCTTCCGCAGCCAGTGGACTCCATAACCAAACATCAGAACTCCACCAAATGTTTCCACCACTCCATGGTTGTCCACAACAACTCCATCATCCTCAAGTCACCATCTGCTTACCCAGTCTCCAACACTCCCTGTTCATGAACACACAATATTTTACAAACCATCTGTTCGACTCCGACTGGACTCTCCTCCAGAATCCAAGCCTTCAGCAGATTCTCCATTCAGATCCATCTCTCTTGTCAAAAGCATCCGTCTTTATGTTCTGCGCCTCTTAACTCCTACACTTTCCTCAAGATGGTGCCGAAATCAGAGGGCCAAATTTCTCTTCA
The DNA here is from genome assembly GCF_000485575.1 of Poecilia formosa. Classification (NCBI taxonomy): domain Eukaryota; kingdom Metazoa; phylum Chordata; class Actinopteri; order Cyprinodontiformes; family Poeciliidae; genus Poecilia; species Poecilia formosa. The sequence goes on along the minus strand of NW_006800059.1, from coordinate 496,111 downwards.
TTGTACATTTTCTTCTGTTTTACCTTTTCATTCTGTGTCCTGCTTGTCATTCTGCTATTCTCACCAGCTTCATCCTGCCTCTTCAAGAGGTCTTTATTTTTTTTTAAAGGGTGAATAAGCACATTATGGACCTAAATATGTTCTCCTCTGGGACACATCCAGTATTTTTTTCTGAATTGCATAATGACTGGGAATTCCCATTTTGTTTCTTCTTGCATATAATTGAACAGATTAAAGTGGCACTTTTTAGTTACCTGTCAAATGTACTCAAGGATGAAGCAGACTTTTGGATGTCAAGAAATCCTTTCCAGTGACATCCACAGTTATGACACCATTTAACTCATATTTGGAATAAACCTATCAGAAGCTGAAAAAGCTCTAGCATCATTATGTGAGATTTCATAAATCCTTAAATGGCACAGTAGTATGTTAACTTTTGAATTACACAAAAGTGATAAAACTTCTATAAAGCAAACTCTACATTTACTTTAGTAGCCTGTATAAAATAGAAGTAGGAAACATATAGTCTAATTTAATGTCAGACCGATAGAAATATTGAGTTTCGATTGTAATTGTTTTATATTGCCTGTAGTTTGTTCACATGTTTAAGAAACGTGAATATTTTTCTAGGGAAGGGGTTCTACTCTGCTACTTCATGACACAAACAAGTTTGGTGTCACTTTGGATTGACAACCCACAACCTCAAAATAAAACATTCAAACTAGTTTTGACTCAATAGGATATTCAAAAAGGGATATACTTTTATTCATTTTTCTTTTACCCACAGTTTTATTAAAAGGAGCTTAATTCAGAAATGCCTTCAAAATACAATCAATAAAGGAAAAAAATAAAATAAAATAAAAAAATCCCAGCTGGAGGTGCCAAGGTGAGGAGAGATGTTGTTTTTCATCTCGGAGCCCCTCCGTCACTCACCGCCTTGCAGCCAATAGTAAGTTCGCCTTGATCGGACCGACTCGCCGCGTGCAGCTCCGGTCCCTCCTCGTGCTGTCCTCGCCGTGCACGCGCGTGGTACCCACGGTCGTGAGGAAGGAGGAGGATGTTGCGCGTGAAGGGGAAATGGCTGCCGAAAACAAGCCGGAAGGTAAGAAGAAATATAATGGGATTAAATTTAACAGTGTGACCGCGGTGTGGTGTGGGGGTATTTTATACGGAGCGGCCGCAACTCCGCGCGGGGATGTCACGAGCGTGAGGACGAGTGGGGAGAAAATTTTTCGGCGGAGAACGGCGCCGCTGTTTTCCTCCGAACACACAGAGGCAGCTGAAACGTGGAGACATCACTAGCCAGCTAATATTAGCTCTCATTGGAGCCAGCCGTTGTATTCCCAGCATAGCCCACATTATTAAAAAAAGAAAGAAAGAAAAGAAAAAAAACACGCCACGGGGACAAATTGTCAGCGTGGTTAAAAGTACCGCGTGTACGGTTTATTGTGCTCCGGATTCTTGTCAAAACGACGTGCAGTGCAAGTTGTTCCCAACAAGGCTAAGTTAATGACAACATGTCATCGGGATCGACCAACTTCTTCTCTTATTTCAGAGCTCCGTTCTGTTAGTTTAACCTTTTTTCTAACCGCTTGTTTTGGCTGCCCTGAAATAATAATTAAGACACGCCTGTTTTAAAATATGTAAGTTGGAGAGGGTCGCTCAGTTCCTCCTTGAAGCGCGAGCGTTTTTTCTTTGGCATTCAGCGAACTGTGATCTATTTTTAAATAATGTTTTTCCAATACTTTTTTTTTTGCCCTACATTCAGTCTGAAACAAGAGTATGAAACCATTGTGTTGCCTTGAGATGCCCTGTCGCGCTTGAAATGCCATCACACCAGAAGATGAAGAGGGAGGATGGAGAGTAGGATTTCCAGCAGCCTGCCCATTACATTACTTTACACATAGGACAGAATGATGACTTTCCTCCCCCTTCTCAGCTGATTTCACACGCTTCGCTCACTGAGAACCAGATGCACCAGGCTTAATTATTTCCTTTTTAGTGGAATATTTTTATTACAACTCATATGCATGAGAGATCTGTGCCCATTCAGAAAGGCCCATGGATTTTTTGGGTGAGTAATTAAATTACGCGTGCATGAAAATAAAGGGAACGATAGCCTAAAACGCAGCTTTTCGTTCGTACTTGTGCTTTAGCTTGGTTGAGTTATCTAATTGCTCTTGTTAACGCAACAAATTTCAATATATTAAAATGCGTTCTCGAATTTACGTGACAATATTGGCGTGTTGAATAGCTGTTTATGCCCTTTTGGCATGCAAGTATCTGTCATTATTAACTTTTTGTTTGTGAGTCCATTAATGTTCCTGAAACACCATGTTCTTTTTGGATACGATAAAACTCTATTTTTATGTTTATTTATGTTAATAGCCTCAGGATACAGCAAAAAGAGTTTCTAGACTTTAAAACTAGCTGCATAATTTAAGATGTTGCACGTTAGGTCCAGCTGTTTCCTATCAGTTCTTAATGTTTTATTGTGTTTGACTATTTTAAAAAACAGCTATGTCAGACTTAGTGTCAGCAACTTCGAAGATAAATTATTTTCATGCATAATTACCAGTGTTCTAAATTGTTTTTTGTTCTTGTAAAAGATAGAGATTAAACACTGTGGTTTTAGTTGGTTTGGATGTCAGTGTGCCAACCACCAAAAGGAGTCCCACCAGGGGGTGCTATTGAGCTAAGGAGCCTCTCATATCTTTGGACTCTGTCTGGGGCTTGGACAAAAAAAAAAAAAAAGAAGACATCTGTTTTGTGATAGTAATGACTTGACTATGTTGTAGAGTCTTAAATCTTTTCCTAACATTAAATGAACTAAACACGCAGGCTATATCTGAGAGTCGTAGTGTAGCCTCTCCAACGCAAGGAGCTTTTCACTGAAAACCGAGGCTTGAAAGTCCCATTGCTGAGCCGGTCAAGTTATTTTCAGTGCTCCTGAGAGGCCGGTCAGTGGAAAACGGAGGAGGAGGGTGTAGAGCATAGGGAAAGAGGGAGATTACTTCACACCTTTATGTAAATGCCATGTCGTCTCATGCAGACTTGATCTTCACAGCTTTTATATAGAGCTGTCAGAAGTCTTTGCTCCCACTTTTTCTTCGTTTTGTGGTCTTCGTTAATGCAGAACACGAGTTTTACCGCAGTTTTTGTGCAACGAGGACCTGTGCATTTTTTTTCAGCTATGAAATCAGGACTCCCCCCCACTTCAACCTTTTGTCCTTGTGGCTTGTGGGCAGTGCTGATGGCTCACACTTGTTTGGCAGGTCTCATGAAAGGTCCATAACAAGTGAGGGGCCATGACCTGAACTTACTCTGTGGTGTAATGTTTACATCCTGGTGTATTTCTCTCAAGTCTCAATGCCCTCGGGGGTATTTTTACTCCCCTTCACACACCTAAAAATCTCAGTGTGTGCGTTACTTTAAGCACAAGGCTAGGAGGGCACCGAAAGGACAGGCTCACAATGACACTGCTCTACAGAAAACTACAGCCTGCAGTCTTAAAAAATCTGCAGGGTCACAGCCTTATACAAATATGTCAGTACAAGAGTCATATGTGAAGCAAGGGGATTTGTAACGGCAAGCCTCGAGATTTTATTTAATGGCTAAAGCTGAATCTTCACACAGTCTGATTTTTAAAAAAATTTTTAGACCAAAATTTGTAACCTCATATTCATTCAAAATAAGAAAAATGCAAATACGGGGATGGAGAAATTGAAAATCAGTCAACAAAGGTGTGCAATTTAAAACAGACCCTATTTTCTTATTTTTAAGCGGTGCAGTTTAAAGCACTCCTTGATGTTATCAGAATGCAACGTGAAGCGCCAGCAAAAACATCAAGCGAGCACACAGTGAGCCCTCAACTTCCAAAAAATGCTTGTGCAGCAATGATACAAACATTTCCATCCTGTTTTGTAAAAAGAGGCATGAATTTTTGAACCTTGTTTTGTAGGACAGACTGTTTCTTCCCTTGGCCTTGTGTTGAATCAGTGAATCAGGTGCTGGGTTTTCTGCTCTGCCTTTTAATTGGATCAGTGAGGTATGGATGGATGTTAGTCGGGCAGTGTCTGTGGTTGCTGAGACGTATCGCTCCTGATTCCTGCACGTAGCAGACCTTTACGTACTGCTTTGCACGGTCTCAACTGATTGATTGTATTGAATCATTCAGTTTACCACTTAAACAATAAGAAATGTTACTGCCTGTATCAAAGAGGGTCACAGCTACACTGACCCTTACTGCTTATTTATTTCCTTGTAGGATATAAAACATTTCTGAGGGCAACAAAAACGTGATTTGTGTGTTTAATACAGTTCTCTGGAAATTGTTTGCCTCCATGATAAAGAAGTGTTAAAAACCTTGCTATAATGTTTTATTTTAATTGCATTAGTATAAAAATCCAACCTTTAATTTGAGTGAATTGATGTAATGGAGGTAAGAATTACATTTTGAGAAATTATTGTTTTTAAAAAATATGTGATGCTGCAATTTATTGAGAATAGCACCGCACATAATCTGATGTAACCTTTCAAGAAATGAGAATTTACAATCAATTATTATTAACGTCCTTATTTATTTTCATGAGTCCTTTCCATACGATTTAAGCCTCAGTACTGTCTTAGGTTTGTCTCAGGTAAACTATTTCTGATTTAATTTTAGTATTATCCTTTTCAAAATGACCAAAAATAACCCATTTTCAGCTGCGATATAATATGACCTGGCTTTTGATAAAGTTCACAATATTATGCCTTAAAAACCGTTTCCATGGTGTTGAGAAATGAAAAAGGCCCACAGCATCACAGATTGTCTACCATACTTGTGGGAAACAATGAGGAGTTTTCCCTCATATTGTTTTTCTGTTTTAACCACCTGCAGCATCTTTTGAGGATACATTTAATTACAACCTTGTCTGACGGATGCAGATGGTTTCAGTGAAAGTCCCAGTAGATTGTAGGAATCTTGAATGTTTACATTTGTGATTACTTTTTCCTCGCATTCCTTTCAACCACCTGATTGGCATATAGAAAGAGTATTATGGTTTTTTTGGGGACTTGGTGACCGTATGATGTCACTCAATGCTGCAGTTCTTCTTACAGTGACATCTGGAGATTTAAACAAAATTACCTTCCACAGCTATTCTTATTAATTATCAATTCAAAATCTCTAGAAACTCAGATTAACATTTAAATTAGTAAAAGATACATTATGAAAAAAAATGCTACCGTTACATTTATTGTATTTGTGGTACTGCTGATTTAGTTAAAAAACAAAAAATAACTATTTCATAACAGATAGGATTTTTCTCAAATTTAATAAATATCCTCAAATGAAAGGTTGAATTTTTCAGAAACTTTTTGGAGTATCATTATACAGCTGCAATAAATTATGCCTTTCTTTTAAGCCATTTTTCCAACTTATTATTTAAGACACAAACACACGCACTTTGTCTGTATGTATTTAAATATTCTGTGTTGTTTCTGTGTATTTTGTGCATGGGGATTGTGCTTAGCTGTCACAGGCTGGAAGAATGCTACTTTTCCTCGATTTTTCTCTACTTTTCTCTTTGCCTCCTAAAGGACTGAAGAAAGTTCGTAATCCGGATCGAATGTACAGATCAGCAGTGTGTTATGCTGGCCATGGTCCACCTAAGAGTATCAGTGATGACACAGAGACGAACAGTAAGAGTCAGTTATTAATACTGCATTCCTGCTGCAAGTCGCCACTAGCTGGCCAATCTATTATTCATCCATCAATTCATTTATTTACTTCTTGATTTCATCCGTCCCCATGCCCCCTCCCTTGTTTTCTTCTCCTCCAACACAACACCTCCTGCGGCTGCTCTGTTGATTGAAGTGTCTGCTTTACAGGATCATGCTGTCAATAGCTGAAGTGTTGTCGTTAACTAAGAGTGATTGTTTCAGGTTGAGGCCATGGGATCAGGACCTGAGCAGACCCTCAGAGAGAAAGCTTGAGCCCTGAGCCATCAATTATGACTGTCTTTGCCTTTTGTCTGCTCTTCTCAAAGCTTCCTTTGATGACGAGGAAACAACAGAGCAAATTAAAAATGTTGGCAGGTTAAATAGCATAGGACTAAAATATTCATGCATTTCTTAAACGTTAATATTCTGTGATATTCAAATTGAATTATTATTTGTCTTCCTGTCATTACATTTTGTGCTGTGTGAAAACTGCAGACCGGGAGTAAAGAACAAAGATGAGAGAGAGAGAGAGAAAAAAGAAGCATCACAGAGGATTTTTATGACTTGTAAAAACCAGCTTCTGAGGGAACTGCCTCACTGCACTCACAGTTCTGCACACAGTCGCTTTATTTCGTCACAACCAAAACACATCAGTCAGAAATATAGGCCAAAGTCTTGACTTTATTTTGGATGACTTTCTTTTCGTTCCTCTTTAGAAAATATGTCTGATCTGTTTTAGCCTTCTGTCTGTTTCTCACATTGAAACTGTCCCCCTCTGTGAAGCCGATTGTTTCTCAGCAGAAAGGAGTCCCTTTTACTCTTAATGAATACACCATCCCCTTCACTGCTGGAAGACCGTGTTGATCTAGAATAGAGACTGCATAATTAAGTGTGCTCATGTATTGTCATTTCTAAATAGAGAGCATGAAATCACCCCAACCCCTTGTTAGGCTCTGTGCTTCACCAGTGATAACTGCCACTGGGAGAGCTCCACAGCACCACATTGTTTTGCTCTCTTTAACTGAGAACGTCTTAGAGATTTAATGGCAGGGGAGCTCTTGTGCAGATCTATGAAACAGGGTTGTAGACTGCAACAGATACATAGCTGATATACTTTTGTGTTACCCCCTCATGTGTGACAGCTCTGACTGACAGTATGTTTTGCCAGTCTTGCTATTTTCTCTCATGTTATTGCGTGATATTACACTATCCTGTCCCCCATGTCACACACTCTGTTTAATGTGTTCAGCCTGGAGGTTTTTTCTGCCTACCAAGGAGGGGGGGACAGTCAGAATGCAGGCAGGCAAACCATTGATCTGAGTAATCGTCTGAGTAATTGTGAGAGTAGTTATGATACAGAAAGAAGGCGCTCTTTTGTGCGCGCGTTTGTAAGCAAGAGGGAGAAGAGTGAAAAAAGAACAAGAGGAAGAGAGAAAGAGAGGTGGAGAAAAAGAGACCTCACCTCTGCTCTCCTTGAGATGGGATTTTTATGGATGGGTGAGCTCACTGAGGACTGAGAACACATAAAGAGTCATTTTCAGTTTGTTGCAGGCAGTTAACCATGTGTGCATGTTTGTTGAACTTCCAGTAATAGGCCGAGGTTTTTTTTTTTTAATGTTTCTTTTATTTCATTATTTATTTTTAGCAGTTTGACTATTTTTTTCTTTTTTGACAGTCTTTCCTTATTATGCTACATAAATCTGCAGTGTGCCCCGTGTTCCCACTGGTGAAGCATTAAAAGTGCAGCTGTAAACAACAGCCTAAAAAAAAAAGCTGCAATACTACTGCACATGTTGCTTCTTGTCTAGTTGCAGAACAAATAAGAGATGATGTCCATTGAGATTCTCAGAATTTTCTATATTGCATGTATCCAGTAGTGGGAAAAAAATAAAAAACTCCCCTCACATCTTTTCCAACAGCTGTTGTGTACATTGCAGGTCAAACACTCATCCTAGATGCTATCTCCAGAGGCCATGAACTGCTCTCTTTGTTTTGGTTTGCTTTGTAACATCACAGCATGAAGGTTTACTTGTCAGAGACTTTTTTCTCTCTTTTACACTGGTGGGTGGTGGGTAATTTCACTGCATGTAAGGGTATTATCAAACAGGCCATGGGCCAAATGATAAACATAATTGGTTTCCCAGTCCTACACTAATGCATTGCCATTTTAAATCCAAGTCTGCTCACTCTTCTCCGTGTTCCTATCAGCAGCCATCAGGACCTTGGACAGTTCAGCAAAGGAAGTCAGACGTAGCTTCAATTGTCTGTGTGTAGTTTTAAAGCCGTGACACAAAAGACAGTCACGAGAAGTAAACAGACAAATGTTTTTAGCGTTAGTTTGTAGTTCTCGATTCAGTTGGAAAAAGTAAGTTAGCAGGAATGACGAAGGTCAAGCCGAGGTCTGAGGGAAACAGAACATTTTGAGAAAACTCCTTGATGGATTGCTAGAGAAGCAAACTGTAGCTCGCATTAAACTGCAAAAAGCCTCCAAGAAAAATAAGCAGAACTTGACATTGCAGTGAACTTTTCACTGAGTAGATACGCCTGTGAACGCCTCACATGCGGAGGGAAAAACTTGCTCGGTCTCACAATTTTAGCAGTGCTTTTAAACAGAAGGATTTTGTGCAAAATAGAATCGTGCCTAAAATGTAAGCAAACTTGTAAACTATAAATTAAGTGACCTATTTGTGAAACTATAGGCAAACATTTCAATTATACAAATTTGGAGAAAGGACTCTTTTATGTTAGACACATTTAGTAAACCAACAACTAAACAGCAATTGTATTTCTGTCAAAAGTGTGTAGAAGAGAGGAAGAGGGCTTCTGCAACTGAAAAACTCCTAAAACAAATGTCAAAGTCCAAAATGGAGCTCCTCAAGAAGCTGAGGGTTTGGCCTTGGCCCTCACAATACCCTGACCTAAACATAATTGAAAATCAATGAGCAGACTTCAAAAGAGCAGTGCAAGCAAGATGGCACCACAGTGCCACAGGACTGCAAGCATTTTTGCGAGAATAACAATAAGAAGTAAAGACAAAATGGAAATTCTTTGGATACAAAAAAGTGTCTACATGTCGTGGCACTTTTGTAGAGATAGTTCTGCAAATTACAGAGTTAACAGAGTGAATCTTTTTTATTTTGTGATTTGGAATCCATTTAAAATGATTATAAAGAGTGACAATGTCTTGTACTTGGTTTCCAATAAAAATCAAGTCAGTTTTTAACTTAGTTGGATTTATTTGTCAGAAAGAAATTGGTACCTGCCTTTTGTGTACCGTTATAGTTTGTGTCAGGGATATGTGCAAATCACAGATTCAGAGGCAACAAAAACGTTTCCTCAGAAATGAATGCGCTCAAAACTAATATCCTGAAAATTCTTCTGCAAGTTTGTACCTCCTGTTTACACTTCCTGCTCATTGTTTCACGTCTCGCTTTCAGATTTTGTGCTTTTAGAATGCAGCATGTCACCAGCTGACCATTTCTCCTTGGTTGTCTGAGTTCATCTCTACTTTTTGTTTCCTCTGCCTACAACTTGTTACTACTTTATGCCTCTTTACCCATTTTCTGAGTTTTCACTGCTGTTTTGACATCTGGCCTGTTGTAGAGCATGAAACTTTCCACTTTCTTTCATAGACAATTTTCATAAATCCCATTATATTTTAGTATTTCATGGCTCATATCTTATACACTACAGCTGCATGTAAAACAGCTGTCAGATTTGTTTCTTTTAAAGACATTTGTGTTTTATAATGGTCCTTTAAAACTGATGTATCTGCAAAGCTCTTTAAGCTAAACTCCAAGATGCAGTTTTGAGCAGGGAAACTCATCCAGTTTAATGATTCTGGACTTCAGTGGTATTAGACCTAAATGAATTTCTCAGCACTTCTTACTGGTCAGTGATGAGAATCGAATGTTTATAAACAAGTAAGCCACAGTTAGCTGTGTAAACTCAATTATCTGAGGTAACTGTGATCATGCTGGCAGAGTGCTCATATTCGTCTTCATTGGCTCCTTTAAACATGCAGGGATAAACTGACAGAAAATCAAATTGTAAATTTTTTCTACTCCGTTCGAGTGATTGATGGATGTTTATCCTCTGCTTATAGTCTTTTTATAACCCCTTGAGTTGCCCATAAAAAAAACAAAAACAAAACAAAAACATATATTTCTTTATTTCTGTTATCGGTCTGTAAATACAGCACCTTGTGAAGGTATTTTTCTCTTTAACTTTACCACATTTATCATATTGCAACAAAAAACTTGTTTAATTGAGATTTTGCGGGATTAACCAAAACAAGGTAGAACATAACCATGAAATAGAAGAAAAGGACAACGCAATTTTCATAGATATTTACAAATAAATATTAGCTAAATATGACATGTTGCTTTGTATTTAGCTGCCTTCCCATCAAGTCTGACCTGCTTCCCTGTAGGCTTGGTTTGTTCAGTGGGATGTGTGCTGTTAATTTTTCCTCTATAAGTAAAGTTTTACATCTAGGCCAGAAATTTCAACACACAACATCTAGATTTATGCTAAAAATACATTACTTATTGACTTAATAATTAGGTGGCATCTGGAGATAATTTGTTATCCTGGAGCCTGAATACAAAATCATAGATTTTCATCTGCGAAAAAAATAAATAAATGTTTTTTTCATTAATATCTGTTGGTTTGTCACATTAATTCACAACACAAATGCATCTTTTGTTTTTGTATTGTGACAAAAGTGATATCCATATCTTTCGAAGGCTGCTGCTGTCATGTGAAATACCAAAATTACAGATTAGTGCTGTATCCAAAGTTTCTATATCTTGCAGCAAAACTGTGTAACTTAGCTCTGATGTGATTCAGGTTGAAACATCTACAGTGCTCTTCATGTCTACAAGCCATATTAGCCTTTGTGGAAAGTGTTAGCATTCAAACAGTTGCTTTAGATATGCACCGCCACTGACGATTTGTTGAGTGATCTATAGCCAAAACATTAGCTTGCAATTTCTCCACAATGCAGGCACAGATTAAAAAGAAAAACTGTCACTCCCAGAGCGCTCCCAGACAGAGACAGAAGAGAGAGGGTTTTGCGTCCAGGGTTTAGATATTGATTAAAGATTTGTTTTTGTCAGCCTTTCCAGTCTCATGACCCTCGCTCTCATCTCTAGGGTGGGGCTGGAGCAAGCGAGCATGACAAATACCCTTAAATTCAGCCCAAGTGTTTGCTTAGCAGCCAGGATCAGTGATAATCCAAACATCAGCAGAGAAAAATATATCTTTATAGCCAGGGTGATGTAAATTATGGAGCAGCATGTGCAGGCGACCGCTATTTGGCACAAACACAGCCTGTGATTGTAACATAAAAGCTGCAAACCTTTGTGCTGAAAGGAGTTTTCGTCTCTGTTTAGATTTTTGTATGTGAGCTTGCTCATCAGGACCTGGAATGTAATTGGCTGCAGTGTGCCAGCTCAGCTCAGCACATCCTCTCATGTAACAAACCTTTGTAGCAGCCTGTCTTGCACTTTAGTGTTACTACCAAATTGTATTTTTCTGTGTATTTTTCCCCAGCTACCAGCTACAGGCAGTTATTAAGCCTGCTGTTTAATCTCAGTTTCTTATTAAACCTTAAAGGGAGACTCGTATGCAAAACGCAGAGAAGCAGAGTTATTTTACTGTGGCATTAGCTTATGGTTATGCATGTATTTGTTCTTTAAGCACTAATCAAATCATACAATTTGATTTGGGAACTCTACTCTATATTAAGTATAGTCCAAATGTGGCTTCTAAGGTATTCTCCCTGGGGTTGTTTTCAGCTGATGCACAAATCGCAGTAGTTTTTATTCCATGGTGGGCAGATCTTTAATTAATAAGCAATTCTTTGTTGGAACTTCCTTCTTCACAAGTGGAAATGCCCAGTGGAAGAAATCGAAGACATACAGCAGCTCAGATATTATTAGTGTGAATAAATTGACGTAAAAGAATAATAAAAAAAAAACCTTTGAGAGTGCATTGCTGTGAAAAGAAAGCCCTCCTCTACGCTGAGTTTCCGCTTGCGAGCTTTGAGAGCTTCCGTGTTAAAAAAAAACAAAAAACTCCTTTTTTGAAGTTAGATGAGGACTCCTGGATTAGAGAATGCCAACAGTGTTGATCTGAAGTGCCACATCTAAAACATGTGGCGTACTTAACAACAAAAAGACACAGTTGCATTTAAAACGATGCAGGAGCAGCTTGGAATACTCTGCTGTATCAGAGGCAGATACAGTGAACGCCGACATTTACATTTGATTAGAGAGCATGCATTGTTAAAATGTAGACATCACGATTAATTAGATATATGTTAAATATTTGTTTGCAGACTGTGCTGCTGTTGTTGTGATCATGTAATTCATGATCCTTAGACGACAACAGATACTTGGCATGGTCCATGGTGATGCTCTGCCAAGCCTGTGCTGCAGCCACGCTCATATCTTTCTTGTTTTGAAGGCTTTTTGCCCTCAGTGTGGTCAACAGCAAGTGAAACACATGCTCAGTTGGATTGAGGTCAGCTGACTGACTTCGCTATTCTGGAGCAATGCACACATAATCAAAATACTGAAAGTCAGCATTTTGAATCCACAGTTTGTTTTTCATACCAAATGCAGTTTACTGCCTGTACTGTATATGGAGTCAATTGTAAAAGCGTATTTTTGCAGTATACGGGAGAGGAGTCTAAAGGAATTTCCGTTATACTTTATATGCTGTAAAAGTAACACCTGGAAATAGTTTGATGTGAAGAGAGCACCTTTATGGCACAGATGGAGAGTTTTGACACTGTCAGTAATCTATTATTTCCAAAACCTGAAAAGTAGTCGCACCTTATTTTGCCTTGTGAAGTAAAATGGTCACTAATGTTAAACTTTATTTTGTTCATCAGTGATTAAAGGGTGAAATAATTTACTCAACATTTTCTATTTTGCAAAAATATAATCTTGAGAAGGCTAGATTTGTCAGAAGGGACAATAAGGAGAATGTAAGAAACTATAAACAAATGGGCAGTCAAAGGAAGTGATAACTTTTTTGTAACTTTTCTTAACGATATATTTCGGTGTTTCTTTTCTGTTTATTTACAATCCTCTGAAAATTTTGCAACATCAAGTATAGAAGAGAAGAAGAATTAAATGTGCTTTTTTTGCTTAAGACTCCGAGATTTATAACAGTAATATGTTTTAAAAACAGCCACAATAACATGATGGTGCTGCAGTGCATAGTTTAGGTACTAAAGAGTTGAGCTATCCTGCCTGTAAAGAATTTATAAGTAAAACACAGCTGTGATTTAATGCTCTAACTTATGCATAGAGGTTTCAACTGCAAAGTATTTTGGAGAGGAAACCAATTTCCAAAGCCACTGGATTGCACATAAACTAGTAAAAAGCAAACAAACTGAAAATAAAAGTAAAAAAATACTACAACCACTGACGAAAATTTTTGCAACTCTCTTAAAATAGTTTTTTTGTTTAAATGTTTTAAAAGAGTAAGAATGCCTTTCACAGACATATCTGTTTGCAGATGTTGAATCTGGAATTTTCACACTAATGTGAATAATTGTGAAATGAAAGCATGGTGGTTTTCCAACCACCTCTTTAACTTTTATTCAACCAGTTGCCTTCAGAGGTCAACTAATTAATTAATTAATTAACTAATTAATTAAGCACAACCGACAGATCAGAGATACAGTTGTAGAGAAGTTTAGGTCATGGTTAGGCTATAAAAACATTATGCCAATCTCTGAACACCTCACAGAGCACTGTTCATCATCATGACAAGGGGACGGTTTTCTTCAGGAAAGACCAGGAATCTGTTCAGAGTTGATGGATGTAGCTAAATGCGACCCTAGAAGAAAATCTGTTAGTTGCTCCAGAATTTTTAAGACGGGGATCGAGGCTTAACTTTTAGCAAGACAACAACCCTAAACATACAGCCAGAGCTGCAGTGGAGTGGAATAAATAAAAGCATGCAGGCACAATTAGATTATTATTGAAAAGCTGGTAACTCCATCACCAAACAAATCACGTTATGTAGATTAATTACACACAAAGACTGATGTTTTGTAGCCTTTATTTCTGTTAATTGTGATGATTTTCCTGTTTACAGAGAATGAAAATCTGACATTGATCAATAAAAAAACATTTTTAATACACAAATGTGGGCTTAATGAAAAAGGTTGTTCAATACCTGCTACCTACCTTTTAAAATAGGCCAGCCAAAGTACAGACCGAAATCCAACTGAGAATCTTGGCAACTGGAAAACTGCTGTCACAGACACCCACCATCTAATCTGACTGAGCTTTAGCTAAATTACAAAGACGAATGGGCATAATCTTGAGTCTCTACATATGCAAGAGACATACCTCAAAACACTTACTGCTATATCTGCAGCTACAGGCAATCCTACAAACTATTCACTCTGGAGGTTTCTGAATAGATATGCACATCTTTTTCATTTATTTAAAAAAAAAAAGATTGAAACCATCTGTAATTTTTCCACCTATTTCACAAGCATGCACTACTTCACGTGAATCTAAAACATAAAAATCCATTAAAATGTGACACAACATGAAAAATGTTTAATAGCTATTAATATTTTACATACTGAATATGTTGCCAGACACTGTATTGCCTTTGTGTCCTTAGGGTGATACGGCGAACTATTAATTTCTCTACAGAAAGAGGTTACCATAAGTGAAAAAAAAAATAAAAATCTAGGTTTGTCACAAGTTTATCAAATTTCAGATAGTATTAATGTACAATGTAAAGCTGAAATTCCATCGTTTTAATCTAAGTGTGTTCTCGCTTTGCTTATTTTATCCCATTTTAAGCTCCTGTAAGTCACAGGACACATTAAGGCAGTTACAGTTTTCTATCTTTCCTTCACCTTGTGTCATTCAGTGACAGCGTGTTCTCCAGTTTTGACGATAAAACCACTGTGCCGGTACCTCAGAGCAGATGCTGGATGTGATTCTTAATTGGGCTAAGCCAATGATTACGTGTGCAGCTCATAAAAAACTGAGTCTACATGTAGTATTACAGGAACAGGCGGATGTAGCAGATTTTACAAATCTACTTCGGCACTCCTTTGGGTATAGTGATGTTCTACCTTACACGTTACACCCAGAGGCTGCATGCCAGCTCCGTCTCTATGGATCAGCTGGGTTGAATTTTCCATATGGATGTTCAGGGGCAGTGACACTGTACTATATTTGTGTGGTAGGCAGCAGGGAAGTCACAGAGACTCTATCTCTATGATTACATTTTGAAAACTTTTTCTTTCTTTTCCTGAACTCAACCATTGATATCTACCACTGACATCCAGTCTGTTTCCTTTCACTCACTTTATTTCTCATTTTCTCCCATTTTACACTCCTATAATCACAAAAAACCCCATTTCAATTCAAAGTGTTTGCTTGTTTTCTTGTAGAAATTATTTTTAAGCTTTATTGCATTACAGATGGAGTCATTTGCATTAGAGTGTGCAAATGTATTTATATTCGGTTTGGCATGCAGACATTACAGCTGAAAAATAGATTCATTTTCACATGGATTAAATAGTTTAACATAAAAATGCATTGTTACACTGTTCTTAATCATTATAAATCTTGTTGTGCTCCTATAAAAATGAGAAGTTGGCAGCCAGATGAATAGTATAAATTCATCTGACAGGTATAAAGTTAAGCTCAACCTGTATTTGTTCTTTTTTGATGCTAAAATACTTTCTCAGTGAAACAGTCTGATGTGATCATCTGCTCAGACTTTACTGCTTTACTTTTTCAAGATAGCATTTGAATTTATTTAACAGTGATCATAAATTTACCTACAGCATTGATGTTTCATTTCACTAAGTAGCAAGTTGAATTAAGTGATCCTCGCAAAAGTATCCATATCCTTTGATATTCTATTAATCACAGAAGCGAAGAGGTAGAGACCCACAGTTTAGGAGGAAATTAACACGACTGCTACTGCAGTAGTTGTGTGTTCAACAAATCTGGACTTGATGGAAGAATAATAAGAGGAAAGCCATAAAAAATCTCTTTCTTTTACAAACCAAACAACAAACATGTCAGACGAACATAAAATTAAGCCTTTTGGCTTGCATGAAAAATGCAATGTGTGGAAGAAAACTAATATTTTCACATCACCCTGACCACACCTGTCCATGGATAAAACAAGGTGGGATCAGAATCGAGCTGTGAAGATGCTTCTCTGCAGTAGGAACAGGGGGAAATAAATAGATTTAGGGGAATCCTAGACAAAAATCTGTCGTTGGTCTGCAGAAAAATAGAGTGCTATGTGCTGAGTTGTTCTGAGTTTTTGAGGTTTTATTATTCTGTCTCTTTCTTTAAATCTCTCAGTCTTGTTTCTGTTTTACTTTAGTTCAGTCCTTCTTGGTGTTTCTAGTTATGTTTATTTCTTTTCTCTAGTTATTTCTTGTTATTCTAGTTTAATTGTTTCTTTGGTCTAGTTATACTTTAGTGTTATATTCATTTCCTAGTCACTCTCCCTCGCCCACTGTGCCATTTTTTTCTCTCTCTCTCGTCACACCTGCGACCCTTTAGCTCATCCGCCCAGGTCTTTTGTTCCAGTTCAGCCTCACGGTATTTAAACCCTCCTCCTGCTCATACTGCTGGCTAGTTCCTCCTCTCTAATCCTGTTATACGTTATTTTCTCTGTTTCTTCCCTGCTGGTTTTTTCCTTGGATTTATGGCTTTTGTTCTGCTCTGGCTCCCTGATTTTTGTAAGTTTTTTTTTTTTTTCATTTTTTAAACATCCTTCATCTTCAAGCTATCTCTACCTCCCTGCATTTGGGTCCAAATACACAACCTCCAACATGCCATAGAGCTACAGCTACTGTGATTATAAGAAACTTATGATTATACATTATAGTTTAATCAACAATCTTTATTATGTTAAATAGATGCACCTCCTTGGATGTGTTTAAGGCATCAACTTGCATGTACTGCTTTGTAACAAAATGCAAACATTTAAAATCTCTCAGGGAAGTTTTGATCCTTAGTTTCAATTTCCAGATGTTTGTACAGTTCAGTTATTTGGAAGTGACTGTTAAGAAAGGAGACATGTTCTCTATGGCAAAGATAAATATGTTTTGGGTCAAATGTGCGCATAAGCTCAAAACTAAAGCAAGCTAGTAAGACTGTCATTATTGTGAAACAAGTTTGGAGCTTAAATACTGCTACAGCTACAAATCTATGGAAAGTTTTGAGAATTGCTGGTCATTGATACTTTACATTCAGTCTGATTGAGCTAGAACTATTGTTGCAAATGTTGACTATACAAAGTATTGACTTATTTAGATGCAGAACACTCTTTGCAGGTATTAGTTGGTAAAAAGAAATATTGAAAAACCATGCATCCTGTATCTTTCCACTTCATAATTATGCAGTAAAGAGGACTGATATTGCACCTCAATAAAGTATTAAAATATACAACATACAAAAAAAATCAAGGGTACAAATACTTTTGCAAACTACAACATATTATCTGGAAACCATAACATTTAAAAAGACATTTTTAGTTGTTTTTTCTTTAAACCATTCATTCTCAATAAGTTTGAATTTACGCTGCAAAGGTGCTTGTTTCTCAAAAGTACAGTTTGAAAATAATCTTTTAGCAGGTCCTTCTTTATTTATTAAAAATGTTTTGTTTTCAATAAATAAAAAATGTTATGTTCCATCTGTGCCAAAAAATGTTATGTTTTCATTACCAATAAGTAGAAAATTATAATTTTTAACAGGTTTGAAAACATCAGTTTGTGGACTTGATCTCTATAATAGTGAATAGTTACTGAAATAAACTCTTATAATTTTCAAATTTATTCAATATTACTATACGATATTTTGCATATTTTACAAAAAGAGAGCAATAATAAGAAATATACCCTTGATTTCTTCACGTCAAAGGTTTGTCTGTAAATCTTAGTTTGATCATTCTTGTAAATTGTAGCTTGAAATGCATACATTATGATTTAAGCAATTGCCCTGGTAATTGCATTTATTTCCTTGAATAATGCCCCACATTCTTTCGGGCAGCACACAGCCTCCAATACTAACTCTCCATACACCATAAAATCACTCAAGGGTGTTTATTGTGTCTAAATAATGAATAGACACAGCCTTTCCAAGTTGACAGTGAAAAATTCCTGGTAAACTCCCCTGACAGATTGCATTACACAGTAAAATAATTTAGCCGACCACAAACTAAAATGTATGCATTATGCTGTTCTTAAATTAATTTTCTAATTCAGCTGGGGATGGTTATTTTATAGTCAGCGTTTTAAAGCCGAGAGACTGATAGACTGATAAAGAGGGGAAACAAGTGAGTCAATAAGATATGAAGCCCATGCTTAATATTCTTTTCTGTTTCGCTCTCGTTGTAGATGAGCATGGACATTTGAAAATATACCTGCCCAAGAAGCTGCTTGAATGTCTACCAAAATGCACGTCGCTGCCGAAGGAGAGGCACCGGTGGAACACTAATGAGGTAAGGACGCCGCCGCTTATCAGTCCTGCTTCCACTAAATCCATCTCTGCGCAGAGATATCCTTCCAGCAGACACGCTGCTCTCAGAGGCCGTTTTTAAACAGATTTGTAAGTCATGTGAACTCTCTTCAGAACAAAGTCGCTCTATCTATTGTAGTGGCCTTAAACAGTGGAGACATGCTGCTCACATCAGCTTCATGTCAAAGCATGAGATGAGTGAGTTTGTGATTTTATTAAACTTTTGTTTCCGTTTATGGGTAGCTGTTTTTAGTATTTTAATTTTAAAGTTGACTTCATATCATTTACTGCTATTAAAATTGATCTTAAGAAACCAATTAATTACTTTGACAAACATCTCCAGTGATATGTTGTTAAATCACAACTTTAAAAAAAATCCATTGCAAGAGTGTAATTGGTTTTATTTGTAAATGTGAGGTAGAATGTAACAAAATAAAAAAAAAAAAAAAAAATCACTAAACATTTCCTCTATACTTTGCTTAGGTCCACATATTTGTCAGACACTTATACTTTGATTTTTTAATTCAGGATCTTTTTCTTTAAGGAAGCACCATTTGGTATAACATATTGATTAAAATGCTTGTCAGGTGAAAGTTTGTGTTAACCCTTTGTGTTAATTTATAATAATAATGATAATAATCAATTTAATTTGTACTGCATTTTTCATTAGCAAAAATCTCAAAGTGCTACACAGTGCAACTAAAATCATAGATAAAATCAACATCATAAAAATCATGTGGACGCAGAATAGGCTTGCTTAAATAGAAAAGTCTTTAAGCATTTAATTTAACTTAAGACAATTCAAACTAATTTTATTTAACATGAAGAGAATAACAAAAAAACAATACAGCATTTTGAGAAATCCACAAACATTGCATGATTAATTACGATTCAGACAATTTAACAATCATTTACAATCTATGAACACGTCCACTACCATCATGCACTTTTATGGTTTTTGAAGCAAGTTTAGGCACAAATGCTTTTATTCATATATGAGGGTAGTCTTCAAATACCTTTTTCTTTTTAAATTCAGAAAGTGTAAGTTTAAGAAAGTGGAGAATATTTGTTGTAATCTACAGACAAAAAACTTGAATCGGCAGAGCTGAGCTAAAAGTCAGTCGGCTGAATCTCTAGAGAAAACTGACATATAGTAACTCTAAAATCTACATACCCCTTTTAGATTGTCATATTTGTCATTTAAAAAGTGAGATAATTTCAAAACTTTTGGTGCGACTTTGTGAATTAAACTGGCAATCTAAGCTGTTGTTAATAAAAATTGTGTCCAGAACTAAATCTGCAGGATCAACTGAAGGAGGGTTTTGGACAAAAAATATCCTCACAATCTGAGAGACTTTCAAGTCAAAATATGGCATGCTGATTTTACTCCTAACAAGTAAAGACTGAATGATGAAATTGAATCAAAAGGTACTTTAACAGAGTATTAGTTCAAATGTGTGCACTTTTATGCAACCTCTTTTTCATTCTAACAGATTTGTTCGTTTTTCAGTTAAAAGATAAATGTCACTTGTGCAAAAAGGTTTTGAAAAGATTTAGCTTAGCCTCGTTTTTCCGCTACATCACAAGAAACTGCAATTTTAACAGTGCTGTGTATCCTCGGCATACAAAGTAAAATATGTTAAGATATAGGGAATAGTTTCTAACAGTTTTTATGATGAATTATTCACTTGGAGTCTAGAAGAAAGTAGGCATAAGTCTTAAACATGTTATACTGTAATTCCCAAACAGGGACTTGTGTTGCTTCATTTGCCTCAGAACTCATTTGTCAGCCTGCTCTCCTTCTCAGGGGATAGTTTGATGAATTTATTGCTTTCATTTTCACTATTGATGGATGAAAATCTTTTTCTTCTTTTCAGAGAAAAACTGGTAGTAATTAGACCTAAATGCACTCGATGACAAATCTTAAGGCCGACGCGCAAAAATCAACCATCCGTGCTTTGGGGATTAACAAATTGCAGCCATATAAATACAGTCATCTGCGGTGATGAAAGTTAATTGACTGAAAAACAACCAGATAATAAGGCACCAGATAGGGCTATGTTGTGAAACAGGATATTCAAAAAGATGGTCTGTCAGTTACAGTGAGTAAGTATTTGTTTCTCATTGATTTTCTGTTGTCCTCATATTTACAAAATAATTTAAAACATGAACTTTTCTGTTGTAAAGAAAACAAAATTACAGTCCTCATTACCACAGAAGGGAGTTTGCCTAGCTCCGTATAATTTACATCACTCGCGGTCTCCATCCTCTGTAAGTTTCCATCTGTCATGTCTGGGCTCACACTAGACCTGCCCTAGTTATGAAGAAAATGTAAAACGCTTGTGTGTTTCTAATTGGCTGATGTTGTAACTTGTTTGCCCTGTTTGACCTGCATTGTGCTGCCAGCAGTCTAAATTAATTAACATGGTTTTGAAATTGATCTCAAAATGTAAGTCTAAGCATTTGCTGGGGAAGGCTGTCGGCCACAGTTGTTAGCACGTGCTGTCGTCTGTTACCAAATAAAATCATCTCTCTGTTTTGGTCGCTGGGCTGCAGATTGGACGTTTGGCCTGCTGACGAGGGAACGCAGTAAAAATGACCGAAATAGGCGGCTTTCTTGGTGTCACGTTATGCATGCCAATAATGTTTGCCAAGGCCGAGGAGAGCGAGGTAACCTTTCCTAAAACCAAGGACATTTCTTTTTTGTGCAGACCATGCAGATCCGAGTGTTTGTGCCTCGGTGGTGGCAGACAGGCAGGAGGGGAGGGATCAGAGAGGCTCTTGTCGGTGCAATTGTGTGACTCTTACTGAAAGTGACACCTCATCAATTTTGTGCATATTTCTGGCACTAGCTCAGCAGGCTTAATGCACTAATTTCCCCCTTTTGATATTTGAGAAACCTGAGTCGAGGGCATTATTGTATGTTATATATCGTAATTATTTCTCTTTTGTCTTGCTACTATGTGCTTTTACAACATTTTTTTACTGGAACAGTCATTATTAAGTGTGTCGGAAGCCCACAGGTTAAATAACAGTGTGAAATATTTAAGTCTGCTTTGATGTACCAATTAATCCATTGATTGAGGTTAAGTGGGAGCTATCTTGATGATTGATTCATTTGTGTAAGCTTTCTTTATCTGTTTAGTCTATGTTTGCAAAGATTAAGTTGAGTTTAATTCAGTTTATGTAGGTCCAATTTGCTGTCATCTCAGACTTTGCAAGACAATTTCTACTAAAATCGAGAAATGCACGATCAGCTCAAACGAACATAAATCAATCACATAGATTCAAATGTAATTAAATTTGATCCTGGTTATTATACAACAAAGTCAAGGTCAGTCTAAAATCCCATCCTCTGAAAATTATCTTTCTAAAGTAACCCAACTGGTTCAGTTGTTGATTTTTGTCCAATGAGCATCACAAAGAAATCTGAAGAGAAAAGCTACAATAACTTGGTTAAATTAATGTGCACACTAGTATTCAGCACCACCTGACCTTATATCAAGTTAAGACCATGAGCAAGACTGAGACAAAAACAAAACTTTGAGGGAGGTGAGACGAAAGAGATACCGTTTCAAAGAGCATATCATCGTAATAATAGTTGTTGCTGCAAACATTTAAGTAAAATCTGCGTGCAGGCAGAGTGAGCGACTTTCAGAGGTTTGTCTGGCTGTGTTTCACAAACAAAAAATGAGACATATTTGGGCTCAAAAATGTTTCTTCTCTTGTTTTCTCATTGCTCTGCTCTGCTCTTCTCACACAGAGACAGGAGGTAAAGTTGAAATTAAGAAAAAAAAAAACTTCCAAGACTCTATTTGTGAGTGAGGTAAGGGATGTTGCAGTTGCGGTTCTTGAGAATAAAAATCCCAAGTCCGACATGTCCGAGACATAACCGAGACTTTTTAAATCTGCAAATGAGTGCACACCTTTGTGTACTAAACCCATGGTAGACCTTGGGTTTAGTTCTACCATGAATTTTGTTGAATGTGATTTACCTGAAATAAGGTTTAACTATCCCAGTTGGACTTTTCAGACTTTGACACCTTTGTGTAATTTAGTTAAATCCTCAGTTCAGAAAACAGCCAGAAGAGGAGAATATAAAATGTTCACAGAAAATATTTCTAAATGATAGCACAGTTGGAATGATCAGAATCTGGAGAAAATAAAAGGAAACTGGTGTAAAAAAAATATTGAAATTACATGAAACTGGACTGAGAGGACAGAAATGCTAAAAGAACTACACCAATTTCCAAAAAGGACTCATTGTGTTCTGCATGTGGCAACAGTCCCCTGTGTTCTTTTTATGTTTTGGCCAAGGAGTGAGTTTCTGAGAAGCATTTTCTTCCAAAGAAAACATCCAGTCCTGGCTTCAGTCTTACAGATCATGTGCAAGGATTTGTTAGTGTGTGGGGAGGTTCCAAACATCTTTATTTTGCGCCAACGGTATTTTAACCCAAACCTGGATGTTTGTGCTAGAAAGTCGAAGATAAAGATTGATTTTATTTTTTAGCATCACAGTTAGTCCCAGCACACATCCAAATCCACATAAGAATGACCCCCTGAAAGGAAAATTACAGTTCTGGATCAGTCATATTCAGAGTTCAACAGAAAATGACTCGTCTACATGGATGGGTGTTTGGCTAGCCAGTTTGCACTTGCACATCATGAAAATGGCTGTGTAATGCTTACATTTCTAAGGAAAACATGTTTGTTAGATAAAGATAAATTACTCATCCATCATTTAAACTACTGTTTCAGAAACTGTTCACACAAAACAAGCTGTGATTTGTTGCATTTCTGCATTACATGCTGACTAACTACAGTTAGCTAAGATTGAAAAACAAACAATAAGGAACAGAAGTTGAATAAGTTGATAGGTATCGGAGTCAGGAACTCCGATACCTATCAACTAAAAGTAGCTTGGGATTATTAATTTTCAGTGTTGCTGGATTATTTTTAGTTGGAGTTCATTTATAGCACTGGTGAACCTCCAATAAAGAATTCCTGACTTGAGAGAAAAACTGCTTAAAAGTTGTATGAAGGAATATTCATAAAACATTTATTGTCTCTCTGTACCGCTGTCCACTTTTCACTGCAGTCGCTTCATGTTCAATTCTGGAGTAGTTCTGTTTTTTATAACACTTACACAGTACTTTTTGAAGGTGACTGAGTCTGGGGTGTTATTGGTGACCTGAAGTAAAGCTGAAACAGAGCTATTCATTTCCACCCACCTCATGACTCCCCTGCGTGGTTTGATTTGAAGGAGGTGCTCAGGAATACATTTTCAGCATTTACTGGAAAATTAAATAAACCAATCGAATCAAAATTCAGGGGAGAGGTTGAATGGCATCTCGTCAGTGAGTCATGAGAAGCATGCTAGGTAGGGACATGCTGGAAGCCTT
This sequence comes from Poecilia formosa, assembly GCF_000485575.1. Lineage (NCBI taxonomy): Eukaryota > Metazoa > Chordata > Actinopteri > Cyprinodontiformes > Poeciliidae > Poecilia > Poecilia formosa. The sequence continues at coordinate 472,467 of NW_006800059.1, read as the reverse complement.
CGAATTATCAGAGGGACAGAATTACCTGACAGTCGTTGATAACACAAACAAGCTTCCACTGAAGGAAACAAAACAGAGCTGCTTTGTTTGAAGCATCTTTTTTTTAGTCCCGTTGCAATTATCAGGGACATTTCTGTGATCTCTCATCTGTCGATGTGTGACAAGGCGCTCGCACGGCTTATTGTGAGTAAGTCGCCATAGCAAACAGAAATTCTTTCAGAGAGTCTGTATTTACCTTGTTGGTTGTAACTGCTCTTTCAGCCGTCGATGTCATCATGCCTCTCAGGTGAGACACGTACAAACGAACCTTCACGGCATTCCCCTCAGGTCTGAAGCCAACTGTCTGTTTGGTGCTCCAGCACAACAACCTCTATTTTGCCAGACGCTTGGGCCGAGATTAGAATCTTTTTAAAGGAGGACATCTCACACAGGAAAGGCTTTAGGCCTATATCCCTCTCAGGATCAAACAGAGTCGGCTCGATGTTTGGTCGGGCAGGAATGCAGGACTGGAGTTGCTCTCAAGAATTACAATTTCACCTACAACTGCTTGTAGGATGGCCTTCTTTTATCTACATGGCTCTCTTTGGATTAGCATGGCTCAAACTATTTATAGTGTTTAAAGATGCTGGTCATTTTGTTTTTATGTAGAATAATTATTTTCAGCTTCAGTGCTTTAAAAAGTATTCATACTCCTTGAACTTTAGCTCATTTTGCTGTTTTACTAATTTCAATAGACGTCATCAACCAAAAAAAAAAAAACTGTGCCTTGAAGTGAAGTGGAATGAAACTAATGCATCCAAATAAAAATCTGAAAAAATGTTAAATGCATTTGTGTTCACTGTTACAGGTTTACCTTCCTGCAGGAAAGTTACCTTATACTTTAAAGCAGAGCTACAAATAAATAATTAAGATCAACGCATATGAAATGTTAAAAGGGCTTAGTTCATACCTACATCACACTCAGAATATGCAACAAAACTTGGAAACTGAAGTTTCTAGACAATATCCATTTAAATTAACTGAGCTTGAGCTATATAAAAAAGAATACCCCAAAATTAATTGTAGGTGTAATTGCACTTTTTTCTGTGTAGTTTACGACTCACAGTGACTGAATACAATAAATATAAGACTTTCTAGATTTTTTTTACTACAAATTTTTAAAAACAAATATCTCTTTATATGCATTTCACAATTATGTATAGAATACTGTTGTAAAACGGCAAATTGTAAAAAGTTTAAGGGATATGAATGCTCCTCACAGGCACTTTTAATGGTTTTACTGTCCAGTTTCACTATCCAGCTCTTTTCAGTGCAGAGTTTCAATCACAATATTTATGTTTCGAATGTTGTACGCTGGATGCAATCAATTGGGTTCATGTAAACTTATAAGCTTTTAACAAGAGATTTAAGTGGGGCAAACAGAAAACTCCTCAGTTGTGGAGAAGTGACTGCCTTGCAAAGCACTCCGTTTTAGAAGCAGAGGCAGACTAGTACAGCATGAAGACTTGGTCGAAGGAGGACACTGGGTCTAAGCTGGTGTGACACCCTCAGCCTTTAATAAACGCCACAACGCTCTGAGTACTGTGAGCCTCCTCTCAGCTCAGAGGGAACTGCTTCTGAACTGGTGCTGAACCAAAACAGACAAGAGAGCATCAGCTCAGACCTCCACCGGCCTGCTACACATTTAATGCCCTTGTCGTCAGGAATAATCCTCTGTGCCTCACGTCGATGCCAGCAGCAGCACCGCGTGGTGCCTACATGCAATATGCCACTGCTCAGGACAGAGCAGGAGAGCCAGTAGAAACACTCTGCGGACTCACCGGGCAGCGGGTGGAACAGGCGGGGGTGGCAGTGATCAAAAACCACAACAAATGAAATTAAGGCTGGTATCAGATAGATCCACAGTTATCACCGTAAGAAGGAAGGTGCAATAATGACAAATACAACTGGATGCAGTGCAGTGCAATCATTCACTCCTTATCTCTGACTGAAACATAATTTGTGTTAACCGCCTCCACGCCACTTTGCTATCTTAGGCCCTGCTGTTTTCATTTTACGCATCCATCATTTCTGTGAATACAACCAGTCAGGAGAATATCTTATCATTTTCACTTAAATCCATCTGTTCCTTGGATAAAGAAATATCTTCTTTTAATGATTTTTTTTTTTTTTTTTTACATTTTAATTTTGAATTAAAACGATATGACTACAAAAGCTCTTCATCTCACATATGCGTTATGGATCTCATTCCCAGCTAGCAAAGGGGCAATTCTTATCTGTAGGAAAACTCGACTTAATTAGTATCTCTAGTCTGTTGGAAAATTATACTGCACCAACCCGGTGAGATTTTTTAATTATTTCCTAAAACTACATGCATACTTTGAATTTGTTCATATCTTTGTGGGCAATAACAGCCAAAGAAAAAGATAAGCAAAAACAAAACAAAAACAAACAAACTAAAAACAACAGGCACATTTTGGTTTTCATGTTCCAATCATATTTTACTGTCAGATGTCTCATGCCTTTGCAGTCTTTGCAAATATAAACCCTTTGTGATGCACTCTCTTCCATCTGTGCCATATTTTTAATTGCAGAAGGAAATTAACTGGTACAGTGCCTTGACAAAGTCCACATCCCTTGAATCTCTTCACATTTTGTCAAATTAAATCCTCAGATTTAAATTAATTATATTAGGACTTTCTTTGAGAGAACAACACAAAGTTGCACATAAATGTGAAAGGAAAACAATACATTTTTTACATAAAAACTAAACAAAAATTGAAACGGGCGCGATCTCTGAAATCAACTTACTGGTAAATAGAGTCCATTTATCCATAAATCAGGTGGGGAAACTATTAGTCATACACTCCACAAATTAGATTTTTAAAGACGGTTAAGAAGTCATTGAACCAGTGAAAGAAAGTTCTTTCAACATACCTGAATCAAATCGGTCGCTCATTAGCATGCATCATCAGAGCATGTCATGCTGATGAGGTAGTTGGACCATTTAAATTAGCCGTGTTGGAGCCAAGGCACATGTGAAACTGACAGGACTTTGGCCCTTGAGGACTGGAGCTGGATGTCTACGGTTTAGGGTTAGACCAAACCATAATCACTTGTTATCAAACCCCAATGGATAATCTTTTGCAAGACTTGAAAATGGATGTTCACAGACTCTTTCCATTAAGTTAATCTGTTTTGCAAAAAGCAAAGGGCAGGGATTTTATTGTGAAAGCTTGCAGAGGCATTCCCAAAAACACTTGCAGCTGTTATTCCTGCAAAACAAAACATCTATTTAAGGAAAGGGAAGTGTAACACTTTCAATATTTTTATTCGGAAGACAAATTATCAAAAGCATTATGTAATGTTTTGTATAAAATGTGTATAAAGTTGCTGCAACATGACAAAAATATAAAAAGTCCAACACGTGAATACTAATCTGTCATTGATGAAACTGGTGCTTACAGCTTAAACTCAAATATTACCTTCCTGGCTAATGGGAAATATGTCAGTAGTTTAAATTAAAATGTTGTAGTGATTTCCCTACAAAATAAAACAAAAACCATGCACCCAATTATATTTTGTAACAATTCAATAGATCATTTCTTCAGTTGTTTACATCACTGTATTGGATTCTGGCTCAGTCTTTAACAATGAAACAAACCAGATGTTGTGGTGTATTTTTGGCATTTGGTTTGACAGTTTTAGTGCAGACGCTGGGGCATCCCCTTTAGAATATCCTGACCTCATTAAAACTCTGGATTGATGAAAGCTTTCTTTAATGGATTAGAATGGCTTTGTATTAGAAACACTCAGCTCCCCAAATAGGCTGATATTTGACATTTTATTGCCCATTCTGTTGCATTTTGGTCATTACGCTGCAGAACCTAAACTGACAGTGTTGTTTTCATGGACACTCACCTAATCGAACGCAAGGTCATGCTTGATTAAATGTTTATCTTCATTTGAGCTCCTTGCCATACACGACTTCCTCTGAGGAGAGTAATTAAAATAACTCCCACCATTTGCAAATGTTTACAGAAACATTCATTAACTTCTCTGGGGCAATCAGCAGAAATTAAAGGTCATGTTTGTCCATCCTTCTGTTTATTTGTTAGACGTTGTTTTTATTTTTTATATTTTTTTTTCAAGGTTATATGTTTGTCCATGAACAGGTACTGAAAAGCTGAATTGTGCCAGACTAGATCTGAATCTGCAAATGATATTTTTACGCCAAAGTTCAAGGTTTCTTTTTGTTTTTTATTCCAGATCTTTATTTTCAGCCTGTTGCTAAACCACTCCATTGGGAATTAATTGAGAAATGCCAATATGTATTCCTTCAGCAAAAATAAAGTTATTGCATTTTGCCAACTTTCGAAAAACACCCGTGCTAACTTATATCTGCGTCGACTTATTCTAAACTGAGCATTGAACTGTTTCCAGCCAATTACAGTTTACTAAATGATACATTTCCTGGTTATTTCTTCATTACATTTGGCTACAGGACAGGAAAATAAGGATGTTGTAGAGTTTCTATGGATGACTGACTTCATAGTTGCGTCCTGTGAGCTTGATAGCTTTACTGATTGCTAGTGTTGTAGCGTACTGTGAAGTGTCAATTGCGAGGCTACGGCGTAGCGAGGCAGCTGTAATGGGAACCCACCAGTCAGGTTATTCGGGGGGGTTCTGCATGCTGCAAGGACCTTTTTCTCTTTCCCCTGGATGTGCACATCGAGGCAGGGGTCCTCAGTATCCTCTGAAGACCGGGGTATCCACTCAAAATTGCATGACCTCTATTGTAGCGTATACAGGTCACTCCACCTCCTGTGGGAAGCCTCTAAATTGAACCCAGCTTGTGTCTTCGATTTCTTCCCCATCTCTCACTTCCTCCAGTTTCCCTCCATTCTCTTATCTTCCGTCTCTTTTCCTTTTCCCTCATGTGTTCACTGAGCTGCAAAGCTATTCAGGTATAGATGGAAAGATCTGTGCCTTTCTCTCTCTGAATTGCTTGGTCAGGATTTTTCTTTGCAGAACCATTTTTGTAATGGAGTTTAACTTTATTTACAAGATAAAGGAAAATGAGTTCTGCATTTGATGTGCGCATCCACGCTTCAATAAACTGTTATATTGTTCCATCCACAGTAGATGTCTGTGAATGAATGTTTGAGTGTCAGCCGCAAGAAAAGTTGAATGGCAGTATTATCATATCCTCTACCATCATACCTTTCTGAATTTATCTAATTACTGAACTTTGTAAATCCTAGCTGAAGTGTTTTGTTAATATTGGAGTATATTGTTTTTTCCCCGCTGGATGTTTCTTGCGTGGCAGAAGAGGTTATTTTTCTTAGACCTAAAGGTCAAGACAAAATGCTTTCAAAGTGACCTGGAGAAAAGCAGTTGAAGTAAATGTGAACGGTCAAATTGCAACAGCATTCTAATCATTTTTACACAAAGGAGAAGTGACATCAAAGAGGACAACATTTTAATCAAAAATAAATTCAGACGTATTTGTCTGCTCATAGAGGAGGTATGTCCAAGAAAAAAGAAAGATTACACTTAAACAAAGAGGGAACACTCAAATAAGATGCATAGAGACTGACTGCCAACAAAATTAAAAGCAGCTTTAGCCTTTAGTCGTATTTGCCCTGTGGAATACAAAGAAGTGGTTTAACGTTCTGTCACAAATGCATCTGGAAATTGCTGCATACAAGAGGGCCTCTGCTAAAATACTGAAGCATAAAATTACTATACTCTGAATTATGCATATGGCTTCAGATCAAAAGTATTGTTCATGAACGGTGCTTTATTGTTCAGTGAGTGTACGTAACGTTTTGGGAATAACATTTGAACAATCTGATTTCACAAGCTTACATCTAGAAAAACGTGAGCTGGAAAGAAATTGTGTTTTCTGTGTACCAGACAAGGTTGATGCTGGTTTACTGCACTAATGCTAAACTTTAAGGCTTCAACAAGATTAGAAAATTACAAATATTTCATGTTACACTAATTTTTATTTCTGATATCAGATCTGATGTATGCTATAATAAAACAAGCTATATGTGAAAAATGGTTGTCAGTCATACACCTTTTAACGTAAGATGCAGATTAAATGCATGATCTTTTCTTTATGTCTCCAAAAGCACTTTCTTAATCTGAATTGAAAACTGTTGGTGTGTCCATGTCTGTTTACTCCTGTCTTTGGACTGTGCTGCATCTTCTCCACCCATCACCCTATGACATTTGTGATCGTCTCCAACAGTCTCATCAGCCATAAATGGTATTAATGGTTTTAGGAATTGATTTACAGTTTATGTTAGGAGTTTACAAATGCTGATTATTAGCACTTGCATTAATTTTGAACTTGTAATGACTCATTTAGGTTGCTCTATTTCAGGGTGTAATGAAAATATGATGCATTTTGGCAGAACTGGTAGAGTTCATTTAAACTTGCTTGTTTCTTGGCACAGTCTCAACTTTTAAGCATAGTCCACAGATTTTCAATAGTGTTGAAGTCGTGATAGTCCAGAAATCTTAATGTTAGCCTGCTTTGCCCATTCTAAAACCAGTTTTGATTTGTGGCCCTGCTCCAAAATTAAAACTTCAGAGATGATGGGAGCATGCCCACATTAACGTCTTCACAAAACTTTTTAAGATTGATTTAATTTTTTTTTTTTACTGCATAATTGGAAGCCTGGTGGAGTTTGGGTAGTATTATGCTTGGGGTCGGTTTTGGCTTGATGGTTGATAGTTGAATAAAATTGGTTGATTCTGAATTGAACTGAACTGTAAATGAAGCAGGTTGACATTTAAGTATTTTGCGTTTTCACATAAAAGGAATATAAAAACATGTAGAGAAAGGAAGCAGATAGTATGACACACTGAAGACTCATGCATAAGTTTAATAAGTTCAGGGATTAGTTTATATTTGAGTTTAACTAGACCATTTATAATGTTAAAAAGCATATTAAGCTCTATGGACCAAAAAAAGCTACAATCAATGTTTGTGTGAAACCTGACAGAGTTTGAATAGTATAATTTATTTTGTTTATTTATATTTGGTAATTTGCTTTCATGCATTTTCTTTTGTTTGATATTAATTATCGGTTGAGTTTGTCAGCTGTAAATAATGCATCACTTTAGAAATGTTTTAGAGATGTACCACTATGTAATATATTTTGCCGATGGTTTGGAATCATACCTAACAGTAGATATATATTCATAAAAGTAACAGACATTAAATGGACTCTATTAAATTATTGGGAAGACTTTGATTGAAAGCGACACGTTAAAGGATCAACTTTTAATGAAATTATGTCTGATTTATTAAGTTCATGTGGAACCATCATAGATAAAATTAAATAAAATGTGAACTTTAGTGAAGATAAAAGATTGAACTTCAATTCTTCTTTCCAGTATGGATAATTTAAGTGTTTCTTCAAGCTTGGATAGATGACTTTAAGTACATATATTTAATTTCCAAACTGGTTTCACAATGTAATGCTTGTTTCAAAAAGTTTGTGTGATATTTCTGGTGTTTTATCCATCACCTGCAGTTTCTGACCACATCCATTTTAGACTCGACACTCTTCTCTGATTGAGCACATCCATCAACACTAACTCCTTGTGGGGATCTCCAATAAACTTGTGCCTTTGCTCGGCTGAGTTCGTTTTTCCAAGCCTTTTCCTTTCAGCCGTATTTTTGTTGTCCATTTTTAGATGTTCTTAGTTTTTTCCCGTAATGCTCCATGAAGCTCCATATTTGTTCAGCTCTATTGCTTGTCCCATTTTGTATTTCGCAGAGGTTAAACAACAGAAGCACACCATGTTTCTTTTTATTTTTGTTCAGAGAGTAAAAGCATAGCTTCAGCTATTCCTTAGAGGAAAGAAGATCTTTTTTAAAGTATCAAAGAAGCAGATTGTTTCCACTCTGCAAACTGTAACATGTTTGGATGGAGCTGAAATCGGAAGATGCTTCATCTGGCTCCGGATGGAGGGAAGCTGCCCTGACTCAAGAGTTTATGTTTCACAGACGTTCTCCAGGAAATCCCTTTGACTGTTCTTTGGACTCAGTAGGAGGCCTAATCAGTGGAGGGCCACATGGGTTCTTCTGATTCATGGCATCCTTCCTGCTTTCCTTACTCCCCCTCTTTGGTCTATCTTTCTGTATCCTTATCTCCGTCTTACTGTCTCTCCTGTTGTGTGTTGCTCTTTGATCTTTAAAGATCCTTGAGAATGAGGAGCCAGCAACAACAGCAGGCTGGGATTCTCTGTGGGCCCGTTTGGATCCTAGCCCATCATGCCCTTTTCTATCTGATGGACAGCTCCAGGCATGGCTGTGCCTCTACATCCCAGCTACATCAGGCGTTCATCGTAATAAACCACCTCACTGTCAGAGAACTGGAACAGAGGCTAACGTTGACCTTGTTTTTAGCAACAGGGATAAACAATAAAATGCAATCCTTTTCTTGCTTTTATCAATCATTTACAGTAATGTCTAAAGTTTTTTTTTTACTGCTCAAGCAAGGCTGCCAAGCTGAGGTTTGCATTTTTGACACGTTTTGCAGAAATCATGCTCTTAATAGACATTTGCCCATGCACAATTTGTATTTTTAGCTCTTCGACTGCATATGTTAGACATCTTTAATACTCAGAGACAAGGGACATGGGTATTTGGCAGACTCTCATGTCTGTGTGTGCTCAGCTGAGTGGGCTGTTATATTCTCCCCTTCTACAAACGTTTTTTTTTTTTTTTTTTATCTGAAAGCAATAGGGATTTCTAACATAAGAATCCACTAGCAGATTTGTTAAGAATCTGAGTCAAATGCCTTCTCTTTGTAAATCAAATATGCTTTACTTTTTAACTGATATATGTTAAGAGAAAATACCAACATTCTTGAATTATTAATATTGTTTTCCTCGAGTATATATGGGTCCATCTGCAGTCCTGCAAAACCACTTTTATACTCATTTTCAAGGCTGTATATATCTTACTTTGTAACATAACTCCTGCATAGGTCGCACTGACCTTTTGGATAGTATATTTGTCTTTCAGTATCAAAGGTTATCCCCCTGTAAGTTCATAGTTTTTTCTTATCAAAGCCTCCCATTCAGTTAGCATGTAGGATCCTGGTCCAGAAGGATTCAGAGAAGCTGGGAGTCCTTGAGCCCTTTGTTCATGTGAAGTCCATGTCCTCTTTAAGATGTTTACACATCAATAAAAATAATTTGAATTTGAAAAAAAATAAAGCCGACAAGGACGTAATGATCCATCCCACAGGCCCCAGAAATCAGGACTGAGCAAGTTCTTAAAAACCCTTTTTAGCCCAGGAAAGGTTGAAACAAGGAGGCTCTCACTGGGCTTCTCTTCTGAAGCCCTTGTTAGAAAATTCAACCTGTGTTGTTTCCAATTATCTTTTCTTTTAAAAGTCACACATAGGACGGGCGTGACTCAATCTACTTTGTGCTTTTGCTCTGTTGTGCTTTAGGCACCTGAATGCCACAAAGCAGCTTAGCGTCTTCGCAGCTCTCACTCTCTCCTTCTCAAATTCTGTCCAAATAGAATAAAATGAGATGGGTTTTTTTGTTGTTTTTTTTCACTCTGCTCTCTGCTTTGTTTTTGTTTTGTATTTATGCATAATTCTGCCTTCCACAACAGATCTGCACAACTTATTTGAAAACTATCTCTGCCAGGCAAAGTTGGTGGAGTCACTGCAGGGGAGGTGCTTGTGAGCAATATCCAGAAGTAACTTCGTCATACTTCACTGCAGAATATGGATTCTGTTGCTTTGAAAAATAGATGAGAGGAAAAAAAAAACATTACAAGGATGACACAAAACTTACGAATGATGTGAACGAGTTTTTAATTAAACAAAGTACACAGATGGGATTTTTACTTTCAACATTTCCAGTGCTGTATTTTCAGATACCCAGCTTGTTTAATCCCTTGTATGTCAGAGCTTGTAAAGCACTGAACCTGAAACGTATTGGAATGAATGTACATTACAGATAGCTAAAATGTCTACCACAGCACTCTGACTCTCTCACACTTAGCAGAGGTTGTTAGTACTTTCTTCAAACAGTGACTAAAGTCTGAGTTTTTCCTCTTTTATCTGTTGTCAAGTATTTGGCTTGTTTTTTTATTTTTTTATTACGTTTTGTTGATCAGAACTGATGGATGTCGTTGTTTGAGGTTAGCATTTTCAGTCCAGGTTCAACGTAAAACATTGATGTGTCGAGTATTGCTAGAGTCTTTAATAACCTGTCCTGTCCTCCTCCACTCCCTTTTTCCCCACTCCCTTAGCCTGTCCTTTAGCAGAACCTTGAAGCACCATTGAAATTCTGCACTGCCTTTTGAAATCTCTGTTGATGAGGCAACATGGACCCTCAGTGGCTCGGCTGTTCTCCCACTGCAGGGTATTTTTCAAAGTCATGTTTATATACTATAAGTAGAAAGGAGTAAAAGTGCTTTGATGGTATCTAACAATGAAAATGCTTAGAAATCTCCCCTGGACCTGAGGCATGAATGCTTGTTTCCCTTATGCACTTTCTCAATAGGGCACGCTCTCAACTATGTGCATTTCATGCAATAACTCTTAGGTTGTGCTATTTGTTGGCAATGATGTGTGACGCACAGCAAGATGGCATACAAATAATGTGGAAAAGTCAGCTGTGCCTGTGTGACAAGAAAAATCACATGTTGTTTCTTTAGAGCCACAAACTTCAAAGTATTTTACTGGGATTTGATGTGATGAGCCATAGCAAATTAATGCATAATTATGATGCTCGGTGAGCATTTGTTTTCAGCTACCTTTACTCCGCTACCCCTAAAAAAATCAATTGAGAATCTGTGCCAGAACGTAAGAATGGCTGTTCGCAGAAACTCTCTTTCCGGTCTGGCTAAACTTGGGCTGCAAATCATAGAAAATGAGAATTATAAAAAGTATCAGCTTGGAAAAACTAAATACGGGTACACTCCAATTTTGTACTCATAAATACAATATAAAATACTTTTTTGTTGTAGATAGAGAGGAGAAAGAAAATTCAGAAACCAAGGACAGCAGCATGAAGGAATATAGCCTCTGCACATGGTGCGCGAGTTCTGAACCACCTACTGCCCCATAAAATACTTTTTAAAATAAAGATTTACCCTTAAGATAAGTTTCCTGTCTACTGACTTTCCAGTTATGCATATTTTGAGAATTGATTATAACTGGAAGAGAGATGTTCCAGTAAGACTTTCTGTAGATGTGTGTGTGTGTGTGTGTGTGTGTGTGTGTGTGTGTGTGTGTGTGTGTGTGTGTGTGTGTGTGTGTGTGTTTTAAGGCGTGCCTCTATTGCCATTCATGTAGTGTTGGGGTTAGGTCAATATTATATTAGCACTGCCATTGCATTTTCCACAGCTCTATGAATAATGTAAAAGTGAGATATCCCTTCATACAAATACAGCCCATTATCGCTCTGAATACCTGCTAGACGTGAGACAGTTTATAGTTTTTTTCCCACAAATTTGATTAAACTTATTGCACAGAATCACCAAATGAGTCTAATGGGTTTTTTTTTGTTTGTTTGTTTGTTTCCATTTGGAAAAGAGACCTTATTGTGACCTTGTTGGAGACAATCAATGGCCTTTATCTCTGCCGATGCATAATAAATCCTACGGAAGGGCTGGTCCACACATGCCTGTAATGTATTGAGCTACAGCACAACATTTATCAACTGGACTTGGTGGCTTAATAATTTAGCTTTTAATCTGCGATGGTACTCAGTCAGTGGCATCCAAACAAGTTCGGTCCACCAAGTTAGATTGATGTGTTCCACACAGGGTAAAGAAAATGCAGGAATAGACCTTTACTCACTGTATTAAACCAAGAAAGTGGAGTGGAACTTTTCATTTCTCCTTGCTGCACTACAAAATACTGAAAAGGTCAAACTAGGAGGTCAGGAACAGCGTTTCTTTGTGGTTTGACTCTGTTTCACAGAGTGTACAGCTAATAAAACACCTGCACATTTGTAGGTTGAAAAACAGAATCAATCTTCCAGCTTTCAGAAAACACACACAAACAACTTTGCTTGAAGGCAAGGACACAATCATATTTAGTGGAATGTCTTATACTTCACTGATTTTCTAAACTGTACAATAATTTATGTCATGCACAGTTGTTAACTGTTCTATCAGTGCCTCAGGACACAGCTTTCTGAACCGACACAACAGCACAAACTACTATTATTGGCAGAAGAAAACTGATGCAATTTACAAGAGCAGACTATAGATTTTCATCCAGATCAAGGCAGGAAGAGGATGTTAGATTTTGCCTTAGTTCTGAAATAATTTGAATAACATAAAAGCAACCTTATTTCCTCTTCTTGTGTCACAGTTTTCAGGAGTCTTGAACTTGTTTTGATGATATGAGTAATAGTGAAAGCTGGACTTGCATCCATTTATTTGTTAGACCTCCTAAGATAAACTGCTGAAATAGCAGTAGACATGCCTTTCTGGAAGACAAAAATAACTCCAATTTCTCAAACAATCCCACATCAAAACTTTGAAGGCTGACTTTCAAATTAAATGAAAACGGCAAGTTTAGTCTGTTACTTTCTTCAGCTGCCTTTCCTGTGCTTTTTATTTTTCTAACTTCTCATATTGCTGTTTTTTTCTTCCCATTTCTTTCCTCTCCTGTTGGATATTCATACTCTGTGTTAATGAGAATTTTGTTACTGATAACTTTCATTAAAGCAACACTAGATTACCATAGTCAGCATGAATACTAAACAAAAGAACGGGGCGTGCTGAACCTTGATCCTAAATCTCCCTTTAACCAAATTACATTCTCCAAGATGAAAGAGCGAATTGTTGTGATAGGCTGATCAAAGCTCCTATACGGAGGAACACCTGGATAAAAGCCAACGGATAATACTGTTGGAGCAGTGAGGGCAGTTGGTGATATATAATGTATTTGCACATGATTATGCAAACTTTTCCTTGATGGTATTTGACTTATTTATCTAATTTACATCACTCTTTACACCTGTTTGGCACATCTACTTTTTTTTTTTTTTTAGCACATCCATGCATGCAAAAGCTGTTTGTCCTTTTTCAGCTGCTACTTGTTAGAGAAATATCCTGGAAATTTGTCCAAATTATATGCCTCCTTTTAAAAAAACAAAAGATATGTAAATCGGTTCATCCTGAATTTATTCATCTGTTTATTTTTCGCTCATGCCATCTTAACCTTTAGTTATTTATTGTATCAGTATAAATGTGAAACAAATTGCAAGTGAGATTTGAGCATTTTTAGAAGCATTTTTTTAATGACCACTGAAATGAGGTACATACTTAGGAAGTGGTGAGATAGCAATGTACAAAATGGGCGTACGAACCTACAAGAGGGTAAACTGAACCCCCACCTGCATGGTCAGGAGGTACAGGCTTGGATTTAAAGCCAGAACCTTCTTGCTACCAGGGCAACATTACAAATCTAACATGAATGCTGTCATACAGATGAATCATACTCTACATGTAGAGGTTATCGATCTCCCACTTGATAACTAACTAGTTGATGAGCACAAGCCTCTTATTTATTAACACCTTCACAGGCACATTTGAAATTGTTTTGATTTAATGCTAACCGAGAGAGAGGCCCATTGCACAGGCTCAAAAGTGTTTTTCAAGATTGCATCATTTTTGCTGCGTCTGTATACTGATGGAAGCAGAGGGTTTGTTTTTATCTGGTGTGAAAAATAACATAAAATATAATGACATTTTTCAGACACCGTCTTGCTGATGTGCAATAACACATTAAAGAAAAAAACAAGAGCGTATTGTCACTGATATAATGAAGTGCACTCGCTTCCTTCTTGATGCAGCCCCCAAACCTGTTAGCACAACATGCTATCCTCTGCCAGTTTGCTGACATGATGGCTTTTCCAGTGAGTGAGCAGGTCTGCCAATAGCGTCTGGGCCGAGCTCAGGGCGGTGAAAGGATGTGGGAACGAACCTTGGTGCTGCTCTATAAATACTCCTTTCACACTAATATCAAATCAACCTCTGAACACTGAAGAGTAGGCGTAGGTGTTCGGGGTGTTTTTCACACACGTCTCTGGAGGTCCGAGGGGGTCCCGAAAGGTCACGTCTACGCTCAATAGCACATCCGCATGAGTGGGTGTGTGCATTGATGTTTATCGTAATGGCTGTCACAGATAAAAAGTATCATTAGAATTAATTATCCATGGGTGGATGGGATAAGGCAGTGAAACTGCTGCATTAAGCTGCAGATGCATTTATGCCACTCCAGATATGTGAATGGGAGTTAGGTGAATGAGTAATTTAGACATTAGCAAAATATAATTACCTTAATTTTGTTGCCATATACTCCCACTGATGTCTCAGCTCATTTTTTTTCTAAAGACATTTAAAAGTTAGAGCCTACATGGAAGGTTTATGTCTACTATCTAAAGTTATGTTTTATATTTACAGTATGTGCTGCTACCTCTTTTGGTTAGGCTTTTAAGTAAGATTACAAACTCCAAATGCAAATGTACTGTTTTTATTAGATCTGACCACGTTTTTCTAAATGTTTGGATTTAAAGAATAAAAATCAGCTTTGTTTGCTTCAGAAAACAAAACAAATCAAGCAGAGTTTTGTTCACAGTTGGATATCATTGACCTCTTTGATTAGGGAACATAAAATGAAAACAGACTGGTGTTGATGATTTTTGCCCCACATGCAGGCTGAGGTCAATTTGCCCCCTTGTCAATTTGCTCCCGCAGTTGTTTCCTGAAAACAAACCATTTTGTACACAAGTACTGAAATTTCTGTGCATTGGTTTATCTTTTTATGTAGTCAAGTATGTTAATGTATTATGCAGATAAATGGTGATAAAATGCTATTTTCTCCCTGTGTTTTATCTTAATTGTTTAATACGTATTTCAAATTTGTCTTTATACACAATTTAAAATTATTTTGGTTCCCATCCTCATTTGGACCAGTTGACACTTTAGGGTTATGACCTCTGAGCAAACCAGAATAACTTGAAGCAGCTTCCTCCTGAAAGACATAATTTATTTCAGTCATAAAACCACATCTCTTAACTCTGAAAAGAATATACTAAATTACTTTCAGTCGGTTGTCAAAGTAGGTACGAAACGTTCCCCAGGAGGCTGTGAATTGCTCAATAATCGGTGTGAAATATCCCGTGGTAGACGGGTATAAAACGGCCAGAGCTACAAAGATAGCAAATAATGACAGAGCAAAAAGACAAGCATCCTCATCATCGTAATCATACAGGGTTTAATTGGTGAAGGATTGTTACTTTGTGTTTCGGTTCAAGTCCCTCTTCCCTACAGCTGTCCCTTGAGCCGCCACATTTGGGGAACCCCTGATTTAAAAGGCAAACTCGCCAGCCTGATCCGCTGACAGGGCTTCTGGTGCCGATGATGATGAAGTTTCCAGGGAATGGATGATAATCCTGACATGACATCCTCCTGAGTCAGTGAGCCATGCAGTATAGATATGGATGTGTCACTGGCAGATTGGGAGGTAGATTTCCCATCTACACCTCCTGTGGTGGTTGGTACCTCAGGGGAGCAGCTATGTAAATAATGAATGCTGCGGGTGTGAAACATGCACAGATAACCTTCAAGACAGCTGCGGATCAGTGCCTTCACATTAGCTGATAGGATTAAGGTTAAAATCTACAGAAACCTCTCCATAAGAAAACAAATCTTGCCCTAGCGAAGGTGCGGGTTACATCGGTACATTGTGCTCCATGATAAGGACAGGTAGAGGAAATCATGGGGGACTAGCAACGGTTCAGCAATCTGGTGATGGAAATGATAGAGCTACACATTTCTGCTTTTGCAGGTAGATTTAAATGATTTCACTCACCAAACGTCAGAATTAAATCTGGCGAAATGTTAAAGTCATGAGATGATGACTGATAATTTACAAAATATAATATAATGTATTTTTCAGGCGCATAATGTCATTTTATAGCAAAATCAAGTAACTGTTACCTTCAGTATTAAAAAGGAACATGACGCCTTGAATTTTTCCTCTGTCTCTTTAAGAAGTTCCTGCTCTTTCTGACATAATGCTTCTCTGTTGGGGTGTATATAGCCGTTCATTACAACATTATAAAAAAGTTTTAAAAAAGAGGTTATATTATATAATACCCCCTTTCATATTCTTCCACATTAAATGTTAATCTAACTAAAATACAGCGCAATCAATTCAGCAGTCACCTATTAGTAAAGAGTTAATCTGTGTAGCTTAATTTTAGCGTAAAAACAGATTTTCTATGATGGCCTCAGAGACTAAACATTATCTGAAAACTTGAAAAATTATATATTTTTTTTGGTTAATTTTAGTTATATGGTTCTTTTGCTGGTCCATCATGTAAACCCTAAGAAAATATATATGTTTTGGTTGTGATGTAACAAAATTAAACATGTTTAATGCTTATAAACTCCTTTGTAAGGCACTGTTCCAGTCTACTGGGTTTTAAAAGGAAAGATAATACTTTAAGTATAACTCAGTATGGTCAAGAAATTCTTGGAGGGGTAATTTAATTTTTACTTTCTGAGAGGCAACATATGTAAGCATCAAAAATAGAGGGAAATAGTAAAAGCAAAACTAGTTCCCTCTGTTATACCATCTGTCTGGAGAGGACTTTGTGAACACAATAGCCTCCTGTTTCTGCAGTTTCTCTTGCTCTCAAGTTAGGTCTCACTGTGCAGCCAAAGATATCCCACAATTATCTCATCTCCATCGTGATGGATGCTCTGCTTCACAATCGCTTCAGGTATAGTGACATCACGGAGTTAGAGGCTTGTGGGAAAGCTAATAGGAAACAAGATGAATGCACCAGAGAATAAAACCCACCACGAATGACCCTCCAATCGCGCTCTGGTTTAGGTGTGATGAACACTTATAAGTTGCGAGCTGGAAATTATGGATCTGGAAATGAGTGTCCTTGCTTCTTATTATTTGTCTGTGAGGAAATTCTTCCTGGTGTAATAACTCATTAAAATTGAGTATTGAGTATGAACAGCTGTAACACAATGACCCCTATTCATCAAAGATATTGGCCCTTGCATGTTTTATAAGGTGTTTCTTTCCGCCTGTCTATACTGTCTGTCTCTGTTTCCCTGCTTCCACTATGGGAACAATGCATTTAAAAACGCAACATATTGCTTTGCATATTCAGCTCACATTGCCTGAAGGTCAGGGACTGATGATGCCCATCTGTCTTTGATTCTTTCTCCCTCCATTTCAGTGTTTACGGTCTGAGCTGGAACGGTGCAAATAGAGGGTGAGTGGAAGAGGGGCCGCTGAGGCGATGAAGGCTTTGGGTGTCTTTCTTAAGCTGAGCTCCAGGCTGGTCCTGAAGGACGACTAAACCCAAAGTCCAAACTAAGCTTAAGGAGCCGGATGGAAGTTAATCCCTCATCCTCAGGCAGGTGTAGCACAAAGGCTAAACATATACATAGGAAGACCGACCAGGGAAGAGAGTTTGGATAATTGAAGTCTGCTAAGAAATGAGCATTTACACCCTTAGGGTGACCAAGCTCTGCTTTGTGGTATTACTTCTTAATGTTATCAACGTATAAGAAATGGGGATTTTATTCCCAACCTTTTTAACATTGTTTATTGCTACCCAGTTTGGGAATTTAGGCGAGCACTGAGGTGGGAATACATGCAGCGATAGTGGATTTACCAAGTTTCTCCATATCTACACTTTTATAAAGCAGCTTTGCACATAAATGTTAAGTGTTGAGAGTGCAGTGGTACAGACACACAAAAAAACCTTTTTACATTCAAGAGTCAGTGAAGACAAAGGTGTATATTTTTTATGTTTTTACTTTACTATAAGTTACAAGGAATACATTATAAGCTACTTAATCAGTGGTTTAATTTTCTATTAAAACATGAACAGTATCTGTTCTTGTATCACATTACCATGGTCATCATTGGTGATGGTAATAGTGAATGCTTTGAATAAGTTGTAGCCACTATAACTTGTACTTGCTTGTTGTATGATGGTCTAATTTACTGTCTAAAATTCTCATCAGAGGGAACTCATGACGCTTTTACTCTAAGCATGTTTTTAAAACCTGTCAGTAGAGCAGTGGTTCCCAAACTTTTTCTTCTGCGCCCCCCCAGTGGTTTCCAAACATTTTCTGCGGCCCCCCCTATGGATTACAAATGGCTGTCTGGTTGAAACGACGCGTGTGACGGACGGGGGGCATCGACTTTTTGGGGGGCAAAATGAATGTACGTAGCTGAAAATAGACACCAACATCGGTAGCCTACAAGGTGCTTGTTAAGCTTAAAGTTCTGTATTGATATTAGCTAGTCATCTTTTAGCTAACATTACCTGCATCCAACAGCTTTACTCAACTCAGTCGGTTAGTTTGGAGGGAAAAACTGTGAAAAGTTCTTTGCGTTTTGCTGGTTTGCTGCCGTGATTCTAACACAAACCTACGTAGCTCCGCACAGCAGCAGCAGGTCTCCTTCACAGGTGGAAACCCAGCGCGAGCGTCGTAGCGCTCATGTTGCGTTTAAAGGCGGCTCGGAAAAACAGGTTACAACTTGTTAACAACGGATTAAACAGTTTTAACTGCTGATAAAAGTGACAGAGGACACAAATATAGGAAGTGTGGAAGCCTCTACTGTATCAAATTGACATAGGAATAACAGAGAGTTGGCCATTCTAAGGTAAAAACCCAGCGCATACAGTGTTCATGTTTTGTTTTTTGTTTTTTCATCCAGACGGCTTCCCGCCCCCCTGCAATGACACGGCGCCCCCCCTAGGGGGCGCGCCCCACAGTTTGGGAACCTCTGCAGTAGAGTATCATTGGAAATAGCAACACATGGATACAAAATGTGTGTATGAATTGACAAAGAGGCAAATTGGTCCACAGACATTGCACTGCTGCTACAATAAAGACTCAAATGTGATGTGTTTGAATTGTTAGTAAGGGACTCTGTGTTGCAGACAGCTGGGCTTGCAATTGTACTTTAGTTTCTTTTAACAAAAGATACAAAAAGGACAAAACTACAAAAATGGTGAAGGGGATTAAATGAACCAGTATGTACATAGAGCAAGCAACTTATGGGATCCTTGTTGATCATTGTCAACATAAAGCTTTCTTTTGATCCATGTAGTTCACTGGGAAGCTTTGATGTTCCTAAAAACAGCTGACTTCAGTGATGGTGGGAGTCCTCAGGCTCTGGATTGTCTGCAATGATCACCATGTCGTTTTGTTATGGTGTCGCTTCATGTTCCACTGTTGCTGAACATAAAGTTTTCATGTTTATGCATCGGTTACCTGTACCAAACTAAAGGAGATGGCTTACGACTAGAATGTGGAACAATTTTCCTTTTACGTAATTTTGATTCGTTTGAAAAAGCAGTTGAGTACTTTCTTAAAAGATCATTTTTATCTCATTGTTATTTAAATGATCTAAATAAAATCTGAAACATGTAATTGCACTTAAACTTTTATGCTATCCCTGTGAAGCACTTAGATTATCTGTGAAATATATTATTTAAATAAAATGTACTTGTATGCATACACTTTATTTCCACAGGCAAAAATTCTGCGTGAGTGCAAGTTCAAAGCTTCATTAAGAAAAGTTTCTGGTTTTTTTTTAATTGAACTTGCAAACTAATTGATCAATTGTGTGAAAAAATTACAAGTAACTCAAATTTCAAATTCTGATGAAAATAATCAGAAAATATCTTAGAATGCGTTGTGGATTTTTAAGTTAAATTGGCCATCTGCAGTACTTAGATCCTCCACTAGAGGGAATGAGGAAAGTATAGGATGTGATTCAATAGATTAGTGAAGAAAGTATAAAGTTTCTGCATACCCTCCTGACTGCCAGGAAAAAAAATATTGTCCAATCACAATTTTTTTAAATTCCACAGTCTGTAAGGTAATTAGAATACTTATGCACTTTGTCTCTTCCCATAAAATGTGTTATTAGTGATGAGTGCCATTTTTATGAATTAGAAAGAGGTACGTACAAAAGTCCCACCCCTTCACATGTGGTGTCATTGAAAAGCCCTAAATGTCCTCTCCAGATACCAAAAGGAATTAATTCAGTAGAATTCAGGGGGTGGGAGATATTCAAGTTTAGAAATGTCAGGGTTAAAACAGCACTGGATGGCGATCTGAAATGTCAATGCCAAACAGTTTGGTGCATTTATCGCACATTTAGGTTGCAGATGTGGAGAAATAAGGCAAGAAAAAGGTTACAAAACAAGCCCTCAGTGACCTATAGGGAGAAAAAAGGTTGGATGATCATTTTCTGTTCTACTAGCCTTAATCATTTATGACACTGTTCGTTGTCTCTACAAGGTGTCTTTGTCTTTGACTGTCCTGATTCCCCTCAGTAGCAAAACAGCCAAAGTCAAATTGAATCCAGAAAGGAGGATTTTAAACGGAAAGATAAGGGGGCAGATATGCCTTAATCATCATTTGCTCTTGATTAGAAAATCAATGGCCTTTGATGCCAGAGTGCATGTCTGCCTTTGGAGTTAAGAGTGTGACAATGACAATGTGGACTGGAAAATTGGCCTTTTAAACAGCTGCTATCTCTTTGTTGTTTGGAGCCCCATTCTTTAATGCAGTGAAAAGTCTCCTCTATCACATAATGTCTGCCTGTCAAAGAAATTACTTTTTTTCCCTCTCACTCCTGTGTGAAACTTTGTTAAAGAAATCCTTCGAAGCTTAGAAAGCACTGGGAATTTCTTAGTTTGAAGAGCTGACTTTCACAGTATTTTCCTTGATTTATGTAACAGATGAGAAATAAAGTTGTCACTCCATTCTCAGTGGCAGTTTTGGGGATATGACAAGGAGAGAAAATCTTTGATGCTTTTCCAGGTTTACCTGTCAGAAAGGTTTAAAGGTACTGTGTCCCAAGTTATATTGCAGCTCGACTTTTGCAGTCAAAATAATTTTTGCACTTATGAACTGTTTTCACTCGGTGTGGATATAAAAGATTTACACAGTGCCTGAAGAGTTAACCTTCAATTGTTGGGGTTTTCAATGGGCCTTGTAATGCACATAGGGATTTTTCATATGCATGTATTGAAGTTTAGCCAACATGCTGTAGAATGAATATAAAATTATCTGAACCACCACAGCCTAAGGAGTGACATAGGAATGTTTTATGTTGTCTCAACCTATTGCATGGAATGTGTAGCCCTGCGTTTTCTCGTCTTAACATGCTGCAGCTGAAGTTTTTTAACACCTTCCCTTCCTCTCTGTCCTGTCATCTCTAGTCTTTTGCCTTTGTGCCATGCTGTTGTACTTGCTGTGTTTTTACTAGCTTTGCATATCGATCCTGCTTTATCACCAGCCGCTCCCCCTGCAATAAGCCAGCAGGGATATGGATGAGGTGTGGCTGGCAGGGGAATGCACTGCTGATTAATCTGCTTGGCGTGAGGATATGATGAAAATGCACATTTATATATATCTACGCGAACACTGATCTCCGTGTGGAGATCATCCGTGGCGGTAAAAGACGGACGGTCTGTAATATGGTAATAAAAGGTGCGGGGGCTGGGGAGGGTTGGGTTATCTGTGGATATCCAGAAATACTAGACGCACTCACATTGCTTATGAGCGTCTTGCGCACGGTGCACAAATGTACAGAATTTATTGATTGCTATTCAAATAGAGAAATTACAGCTTCTAATCAGAGAAAAGGTATTAGCTGTTGCTATCTGTAAATGGAAATGTCAGCACAAAGCCACTGATCCGTTTCTTTTTAGATTCTTCGAGTCATCCCAGTGAAGATGTGTTGGTTGACTCTGCTATGGGAAAACAATGTGCTCCAGAGCAGAAAATGATCTTATATTTGTTTTTAGTTTGATTTGCTAGATAATAGAAGGGTGCGACTTGAAATTAATACTCAAGTTGATATGAATATGAAAGAATATGTTTATATTACCTCAGACGAGGAACTCAAATTTGACTCAGAGATCAGTCATACTTGTAGTAAAAACCAAAATTATATAATTATTTTATACTTTTTGTGTTTTTTTTTATGTTACCAATAATTTTGTATCTAATTGGAAAAGTCACAAGTCTCTCCCAACATGTAATGAGACAAAATATGATGCCGCTTTGGATAACATGACAATGTAAATACTTTAAATTCATAATTTACAGCAACTCAGATTTTGTGGCAGACTAAATTGCTCATACTTTATGTGGTAATGTTAATTTCCGGCATTAGAGTTTTGAAAACACCTCTGTTTTAAAAATAAGCAATAAGTTTGCATCAAAACTAGATTAAATCATTTTAGTTCTATATTTTTCTTGTTACTTGAGGTAAATTGGGTTTTAAGAGATTGTAGAATGTATTCTTTGTCACAAAATACCATAAAAAGACATCAATTTGAAACAGCCTTAGAGGAATATAAGGCTTTATAAAATAACTTTTTTTAAGATATTGTTCTTCAGCCTTTATTTATTTATTTTTTTTAGTTTTTTCTTCCTTATTCCATACTATTTGTTTCCTAAAATCTGAAAGTTAAAAAAAAGACAGAAATTTAGCTAGAAAAATAGATCCTGGAGAAAGAATGACATGCATTTCTTACTGCTTTAGAAATAATAGCATATTTTAGAATGGAATAACAAAAGCAATGGCTTACCACAGCAGAATTTTGGATCACTGTCCCAAAATTAGCCATGTCTGCAGGTTCACACATTCATTTGATGCAGCACTACCGACTCCTGCTCATGTTACTGGTGTAGGCTGCCTGTGCAGGAATAGGATAGAAAGAGTGTCGCTGGCATCGCTTCATGACTATTGACAGAGACGAGTTGCAGTCTACATCTTCCCCAAGGCCATAAGTGGGTGGAAGCAGCGATAGTGACAGCAATGGAAGGAGCTGTGACTATCCACTAAGTGCTGAACAAAAGGAGAATAACCTGTCTCTTTCTTTCTTAACTTTGATATAAAAATACCAAATTAATTGGTTAAATTGCTAAAAACGAAGCTGCTGAGTTTCATAGCATTGTTTATTCTTGGGTTTTATCAACTATTTGTGCCGTTTCCTTTTTGAATAAAAGTTAACTGGCTTATCTAGCAATGATAACAACAGGAGTTAGTCTTTGCTCATGTACAAAACCAATTCCAACATTATTTGTGAGAGATTTTGTCTTACAAAAAGATTCTTCAATCAAACACAAACACACCCACATCACGACTGCATTTCAAAGATCACAGAAAAAAAAAAGAAGCTGATCTTAGCTTTGAACTGTGAGGGGAAAATGCTTTAGTCGTTATGCCCTTGACTTGCCTCAGTCAGTTTTGCACTGTATAAAAGCACCATTTAAAAAGAATTACGTAGTCATAACAACCATCTTAGGTACAGTGTTTTGTGTCGTCCTCTGTAGTTGAGATTGAAGTAGAAGCTTTATCTCTGTGGGGAATAGCTGCATCAATCAAACAGCAGTGATATGTCTCACATTTTTACCAATAATGGGGTTGTTTCCTGTTGTGCTTTCCTGATAAGGTTACTGATTTAATATTAAAGAATAGTAGATTACCCGAGTCAAAAGAACACGTTCTTGTACCGTGTGTAGCAGATTTGCACAAGTTGAAATACACAAAATATATGTTTTTACTTGCCTTTCAATTATTTTACTCTCATAATTGCCTTCCTTCAGTGTAATTTGCTGTCTAAGGTCAAAACTGTAATTCTGTTGGTAAAATAAAAAAACAACAACTATTTTTATCGCTTATGGCTTCGCCCACCATGGTCATTCAGTCTGTGTTTCTCTGGAGAATACGATGCGGTTTCCACTCTAATCCATACAGCACACGGAGCTCACAGCGTGGCTGCTGGCTTCATTGAAGAAACCCTGCGGTGGAACCATATCGTGATTGCAGGTGTGCATAGAAACCACTTGTTGGCTTGACAAGACGCAAGTTGCAGACAAACAAACATTATGTTCTTTACACTGAATGATGAATCTGTCTTCTTTTAATACCACCTGCAATGTTTTCAGCTCCCTGGCGAATTCCTGTTATTATGTTCAGACATTGGTTTTGTGCCATGTTTCAATTTTTAGTTGCAGTTACTTTTCATGTTACGATCAAAAACTTTAATTTGTATTATTCCGACTGGTTTGTCATTGTTGGTTGCTAACATAAAATGCAACTATCCAATTCAAAGTTGTTTTATTGTCAAAATTTGAGTCTGCAAAAGACCAGGGACTGAGGCTGAAGGGCCCTAAACATGTAGTCAGTGCTCTATTAGAATGGTTTAGTACAAATTCATGTGTCAGAATGAACCAATTTAAGTCCAGACCTAAATCTAATTGATTCGAAATTTGATGTTCACAGAAATATTGTATCCAGTTAAACTAAGCTGGGGCAAAAATATCACTTTATGGATGTGCAAAGCTGTCAACTGGAAGATAAAACTCCAAAAGGCATTTGGGTGTAATCGCAGGAAAGTCTGGTTCTAAAATCTACTTGAGGTGGCTGACTGTAATAAATGCTTGCCAAACTTTCCAGATTTTTATTTGTACAGAAGTTAGAGCCCAAGTAAGTTTTTTCTTCTACTTGGGAAGTACAGTCTGCTTTATGTTGGTGTATCATAAAACATTCCAATTAAATACACTGACATTTAATGTTTTAACATGATCAAATATGAAAAGGGTAAAGAGGAATACATATTTGCAAGGCTGTACTGCTGTTTATTTTATTTTATTTTTGTGGTGGTTCATTGTATCCCTGCAACCTGATTCTTGGTCGGCCTGGTTTTATTTTACAAAGAAATGTGTCTCATTATTGGACATCTCTTGTCCCTGAAATTTACTTACTAAAAGGGAAGTAGATTTGATTTACAGCTGGTGGCAGATATACTTTAAATGGGCCTATTTAAAATGATACACTTGTGTTAAGACCATGATTCTTAATCCTCCTGCTGAATTTAAACAGTGGATGCATTATGCACTCTGTGTGTTCCCGGGCCTTTGCTTGGCTCTGCTGCTTAGTATGAGTACCT
This sequence comes from Poecilia formosa, assembly GCF_000485575.1. Lineage (NCBI taxonomy): Eukaryota > Metazoa > Chordata > Actinopteri > Cyprinodontiformes > Poeciliidae > Poecilia > Poecilia formosa. Next base: position 447,432 of record NW_006800059.1, on the reverse strand, counting down.
CTGTGGTCAGAGATAAGGCTGTTATAGCCGTGACAAGGCCTTGTCTTGCTTTGCCATGATGCTTCTATTGCTGCTCGTGCCTGTTTGCTCCCAGGGCCAAAAACAATATGCTGTAAATTGCGCTATGGGCTCTTCAGGTTGATGTGCTGCCTGTGAACGTGATGTGATTGGGTATCGATTCACACCACAATGCTGAAATTGCCTGCCTCATGGACCCAGACACCGGCAGTGACAGCTTCAGTACGGGACAGGAGAAGTGCCATTGCACTGGTTTGTGTCCAGAAGAGGATACCTTCTCTCTGCTCTCTGATCCCCACACTCTCCTCCTCCTGAGAGGGGGAAGGATTATAGATTAAAAGGACAGGGCCCACCTACTGCGTTGCTTGAATATATCACAGCAATGCATACAGCAATGCAACTTGCTTCACAAGCAAAGCGGTCCATTTTGATGGGAGTTTTCAATCCCTTTCATAGAAAAAAAAAAGAAAAAAAACATGTAAACATCTTCTTTTCATTAAACTTTCAGTGATATTTGCACACAGACAGTTTTTTAATCTGTTCAAGCTTTAACATTTGCAGCAGCGAACAAAGATGGGCTAGCTTTCTGCTGGCTTTTCATTAGAAAAGAGTGGTGACACAGCACTGTCAATCTGCATTCAGTATGATTAAAACATGCCCCGGATCCTGTTCGAATATGAATAATGCAACAGAAATAGCTTGTGTAATGAATAAATGGCAAATAATCCCACTACAATTAACTTTCTCATACATACAATATGCAAACTAGCCATCCTACATCTACTAGTGAAAGATGTCCAGCTGAGTTAGAAAAGGAAACCCTGTACTGATTATTAAATATCCTTGAAGACTCAAAAGACGGGTGCAGGGATTTTATCTATTGTGGCGTCCCAGCGGGATACATCATTATCTAGATTTTAAAGGGTAACTATTTGATGTCAATGAAAGTTGTAAAACAAGAAAAAGAAATTGTTAATTAGTAGCTAATGTAGAACATCTATAAAAATACCCTATTTGCATACACATTTCCTTTTGTCTGATGCAAGGTTTGGTAGATGTAATTGCTGAAGCTTACATAACATTTAAATTCATTTGCTTTTAAATGGAAAAATCTAAGGAGTAGTTGTTGTTTTTTTAATCCCAGCCATACACAGAGTAAAAGCCAACATTTTAACCAAGCACTGTGACTACAAATCAAAGGAACAATAGCCTGAAATTATGTATGGAGAAAGAAGTAATGCAGCAAGAATTTAAGAAGAGTTTCTTGCTCAAAAGTTTACTATTGAGTCACTTCCACCTCTGTGTTCCTCTGCATGCATTTATTTTTTCTAACTTGAGTTGGGGGACAAATATTTTAGGACAGGAAAGTTTGGGGATCCACAATAAATGTTTCTTTTGGCATTATTTTAACACATTGTGTTTATTATTTTGTTATAGAGCATGGATGTTAAACTCATTTTAGTTTTGTTCCATGTCAAAATTCTGAATGTTCTTAAAGGGCCAGTTGTGCAAGAATATATTGATCAAACCAGTTAAACTGTTAAAATATCAATAAATAGCCGTTCCTCCAAGATTTAGTGATTTAGTGTTTTTCTACTCAGATTTGTTTCAGCAACAGTTTCAGTTTTTGTGGTGCAAATTTGGAAATGTTTGATGTTAAATGTGTCTGTAACTGACACTTACTGTATCAATTATATACTACAGCTTGACATCAAGTAAGGCTGAAGCAGCAATCACTTCAACTCAATGTTTTTGACCAATTTTGCAAAAAGTTGCAGTTAAATTAGAGAAAAATGTGAAGATTTGTTGATTTTGTGTAAATTTTTCAGATTTGTGAAAAACTGGATGGACTTATTGATGTAATTTGGAATCTAGAGGGCCACATAAAAAGCTACTGTGGGGCAGATTTGGCCCCTGTGCTTCCAGTTTGACACGTGTTACAGATAATTTTGGTAATTTAAACGATCTAGAATTTATTTTGACACCCACCCAATCTGCTTAATACCATCAGTTGTTGGCAGGTTCATAAGAAAAGTTTCTGTTTGTGATTACTTTGCTTAAATGCACATTTGAAAAATCTTTGGCAATGTTGCCAATGATGCTTTTCATCATTTCTGACTACCTGGATTACCTTCTACTCAGATTTGTTTCAACAACAGTTTCAGTCTGTGAAGGATCTTAGTGAGCGCACATTATTTAATCAGTTAGCTGTTCTTATGAAAGTGTTTATGGACAAGGGATTAAAACAAATACACACCTGAGTACGACTATAAACCCTTTTAAAAAAAGATGTAATAAAAAAAGCTTGTGACAAAGAATAACTAAGCACATTGTCAAAGTTAATGTGGTCAATTCACCAAAAATGTTTTTCTTAAGCAGGTCTCAATTATATCTAAATATAAAACTCAATCCACTCATGTACAGCCCAGCTATTTTCTAAGATTAAGTTACAATCTAATATAGTTAAATTCAAACCTAATTAACATACAGCACAGCAAAAATGATTGATCATTTAGTCCCAGGTAGTAAAAACCATCAGTGATTCCATTCAAGAAAGAGACACAGCCAAACAAAGAATCACTGTGCTGCTGAGAGTACTTTGTAATGGAAAAATTAAAACTAAGAACAGAAAACTAATAGCAGGATTAACTGCTAACAAGCCTTTCAGTCAAAGACATGCATAAGCAGTTTGCCCAGAGCACATTTGGTGAGAACAAGACAAAAAAAAAGAACTCAGCATTAATGACAGCAGCAGCTGTCAGTGGCTCTGTCCAGGTAAAAGACACATAAATACAGAATCACTGTGCCAGATACACTCCTTTTGCTAAAGAAAGCAAAAGGAGTACACAAAGTTACCCAGCAGCTGTGCTGACAAGCTATTGACACTATCTAGGAATGAGAAACAGCAAAACACAGATTTACTGGACCTGGCATACTTTCCATAAAAAAACAAACAAAGAATGTACAAGAAATTAATGCTGGTAATAGTGACAATCAATGGTCAATTAGGATGTGGTTTTATTTGGAAACCTGAAAGGGCTTTGTAATGAAGCTATCTTAGCAACATGAGAAAAATGTGTCGTCATTATTTCTCTCCAAGAAAGACATCTAAACACAGAGGCACTTAGCCAGGTGTAGTTTCTAAGGGTCTAATGACGAGAGAACACAAAGTTAATGGAAGCAATACTGTAGTTGCAAATAACGCCGTAAGGGAGAGTATCAGGGCAAGAAAAAGTGTCAGTATATCTGCCGACAGCCTCGGTTTATAGCAGTAAAACTACTGAGATGCACTATATTGCTGAAAGTAATGGGTCACCAGGCCAAACTATTGAGCTCAGGTCCTCCAATCACTTCCATGGCAATAGGTTTATAAAAATCAAGCATTTAAGCATCTCGACTGCTAATACAAACATTTGTGAAAGAATGGGTCAGTCTTAGTAGCTCAATAAATTGGTACAGTGAGAGAATGCCACCTTTCCAATAAATCCAGAAGTAGAATATTTTACTGCTAAGTATTCAGCAGCTGTTGGGAACACAGGCACAAAGTCATAGGTCACAAAATCACTGCGTCTGTGGAACGTCATGTGGACGCATGGTAGCCTGTGGTCTCTAACTTTCTGCAGACTAAATAGCTGCTGACCTGCAAACTTAATGTGCTCTTCATATCAGCACAAGAAAGGTGTGTAGAGAGTTTTATGGGATGGTTTTCCATGGCCAAGCCATGCATCACTGTGTGCAATCAAAAGCAGTGGATGAAGTGGTATAAAACATGCCACCACTGGACTCCAGATCAGTGGAGAAATGTTCTCTGGTGTGAAGAATCATGCTTCTCTTTCTGGCAATCTTATGGACAAGTCAGGGTTAGTCAGTTGCCAGGAGAACAACTCTTACCTGACTGCTTTGTGTCAAGAATACAGTTTGGTTCAATGAGGGTTTTGGTGTGGGTTGATTTTCAGGAGTTCATCTCAATCTCTCATTTTCAGTGAAGCTTAGCGCTACAGGAAAAGAAGACATTTTCACCATGTTTTTTTCCCCCTTCCTGATTCTGTAGGAACAGTTGGGAGATGGCCTCTTCATTTTCAGCATAACTGTGCACCAGTGCACATATCACGGTCCATAAACACATGAATGAGTGAGTGTGCTGTGGACAAACACGACTGGTCTGCATAGGGACCTGTCTTGACCGAGCCTTTGGGATGAATTAGAGGATGGACTCTAAGACAGACCTTCTCCTCCAATATTTGTGCCTGGCCTCCTGAATTCTCTACTGGAAGAATGGTTTAAAATTCCTGTAAACACACTAATAAAGCTTGTTGAAGCTTTACCAGAAGAGTTGAAGTTGTTGAAGCAGCAAAGGATGGACCAGTACCATAAAGTTTTCCTATTAGGAATGGGATGCCATAAAAGTTCATGTCTGTGTAAAGACAAGTGACCCAATTCTTTTGGCAGTAAAGTGTAGATCAGGACAACCTAAGCTTCTCTAGCTATAAGCTTTACAAAATAGAAATTTTTAAGTCTAGTCTTTAAAGTATATAGGCTGTCTGGCTCCTGGGCAAAGACTGGGATTTGGTTAGAAAGGAAATGAGCTCGGTAACAGAAATATCTGCATCCCATCCTACTTTGAAAACCTCCAGTAGTCTTGCAGTCTGAAAGCAAAGTGATATTTTGGGAATCATCAATCCTAAGTATACGATGGAGCTCGACAGTCTTACCAGACTGATTATTGCAGGCAAACAGACTATTTTCATTGCATGTTAAATGCAGACAATAGGCATTTCAGAACAATTTCTAGTGTAATTTTCAGAGCATAATGGTTCTTATTTTTGTCATATTCTTAGAAAATTGCTTGTTTTCTTTAGCTTGTGATCTTCGCTCTAATAGTCTGTATATATTGTAATGAAACCTGATATCACCTGCAAACTTTCAAATCACGTGAATGCTTAAGGCTAAACCCAGTAAAAAAAAAAAAAAAAAAAGATGCAGAGGACAAAACAACTCCAGCCAGCTGCACGCTGTTAAGACAGACTCCTATGATAATATCTGCTCCTGTGGATTGAACTGAAACTGCTCCCTTCCCAAATGAGACACTTAAAAACTCTGAAAAGCGTTTTCCGTCACTCCTAATACAAATATTAAATACAGAAATATTACCTTCCCTCTCAATACCAAAATAACTTTTTGTTAACTTTCCAAGATCGTACGCAATAATGTTTGCGGTTCAGAAAAAAGTGAAGGTCTCCATTCTTCTCATTTGGCTCAGCGGGTGTTGATATCCAAAGCCAAAGCAGTTTTCTTTACACACAGCAGAACAAAGCATGATTTAGGGAAGTGGGAGGGAAGCTATGGCTGATATATGTGTGTTTTGCTTCATAGGTGAGAAGAATGATGAATGGATGAGGTCCACAGCAACCATAATGGCACTCTTGTGCACCATGGAGGAGGGAATAGAGGAAGGGTGTACTTGAGAGCACAAATGCAGCCTCTTTCAATCAGGGCTACCTAAAAGTAAAATTCCTGACAATATATCCTTGTTGTGCTTTCATGATAAGCCTTTTGCTCTGGGAGGGTGGAGAGGCAGTATGAGAAGTGAGAGGGGAAGGTGTCAGGGGGGGCATTAAATGAGTTGTGGGCTCTATTGAAGACATGAAAAAAATAAAAATCTGTTTACCTGACCACAACTGCCTGAAACAAAAAAAAAAGCCTGTCATGGGTGAAAATCACAGAGGAGTGACAGCACAATGCTGTTGATGGAGGAGCCTTGAAATCACAGCATCACTTGCAAATATTATTCTCTTTCACACATAGTGACATGCTGGCAGTCCTCTCTGGATTTACTGTATCCGTATGCTGGCTGCTGCATTTTTTTTAAAGGAATAAATACACTGTGGTTTTGTATGTGACAGTACTTGCTCGTGTGTGTGTTTGTTTTTATGCCGTTTTGTCTGTCTGTGTGTTTGCAGTTGTCCTGTCAGGTCATTTGTTGCTGGAGCTATTAATTCCAGTCCTCTACCCCTGTTGTGCACTCATTTGGTGATATACCGGGTCTGTCATTAGTCTGCATGCCTACTCTGCATGTTAGAGAGAAATATTGACTTTGTCAAAGCACCACTCATTGCTCCTGAATATAAGTCGGGCTTTTACATATCAGGTGTCAAAAGTAAAGGGTGAATTCATCAACGTATTCACACCTCTGTGATGTGGCAATTGTTCTCACCCTTGGACATAGATTGGGCAAAGATGCACTTAGAGAGCGGGAGGAGAATGAGCTGACCCAGCCTTTTTGATGCATATGTTGCACAGAAACATTGACCAGCTCTTTAGTCTGTGACTCCCTACGGGCTGGGTAATTGTCTGTCTGTGTTTCTATTGTTTAGACTAACTGCATTTTGGCTGTCTTCCTTTTCAAATGCACAATGGAAACCCCAGCAGGGGAATGATGGAAGGTTGTGCTACTTACTGATGAGACATAGCAGTTTCACAAATCATTTTAAGTTTATATTGTTTTTTTGTTTTTGTTTTTGTTTTTTCAGATTTTGTACTGACAATTACAAAAGAATTAATGGAATATAATTAAACAATTTATAATTGTGCAAGTTGTTATTTTATATGCTCACACAATTATATGCTTTCTATCTTATTTTGCCACAAACTGCAAGTATCTTTATTTTTATTACACATTTACATTTTATTACATGTCAGCAATTGATGTCCTCAGGAAGCAATTACTGTTGACGATTGACTGCAGTGCTCTATAAATTACCAAACATCAATAAAGTCCTCACTAACTGAAGCTCATTACAGGTATTTGTATGAAACAACATGGACACACCTTCAGTTTGGGGTTAAAATTAAATAAAAAGTAAGCTGAGTTGAATTAGCGTGTAATAGTTGTTTATTGTTAACAATGTGAGTTAAGGATTTAGAAACATTTTCATGAATATTTGCACTCTTTTCTTTGTTTAAGTAGCTAATTTCTATTACCCAGCCGTAATTGGAAGCAGCTGAAAGTCTTATTTTTATTCACATAGTCTGTGACCTTCATCCTGTGGGGTTTCTACTACTATGGGTTACAGCGGTAAGAATTATTTCCTATATATATAACAGGGTTTCCCCAGTGTATTATAAGCCTGGCGGGCCACCAGGCTTTACTTGTGTCCCACCAGGCTAAGCATTCCTTATTTATTTAAGTTTTTTTAAAAGACTTTAAAAAATGTTTGCATTTTTAAAGACTTTATAGTTGGTGTTCAGGTATTAATCTTCCAAACTTTCAATAACACACAATTATCAAGTGATATGTTCAAATTTCCTTTCAACTTTAAACATTTTTTAACTCAAAAAGCCCTAGCGCCCAACCACCGGGCTTAGCAAGTTTTCTGGGGGGAAACAATTTAGAGGATTTACTTCCATGACAAATCTTTGTATTTTTTTATGAAATGAAAAGCAAGAAACAAAAGTCAGTTATGTTTTTTATCTGTCAAAAACCTCAGCATGTACAGTTCTGCATTGTCTCAGTGGGGCACACTCTGTTCTGCCCCACTGTGTGTGTGGAGGGTGGGTGGGGTATCTAGGATAAATTTCTTCATGTGTCTGTCTGGGTGACAGACGCTTGACTGTTCCTCATCTGACAGCTCAGCTGAATGACACATGTCCATCTGCAGTGTCTGCATCAGCTGCTCGGTAATGGCTCCAGGCAGCAAGCTTGCATAGCAGAGTCTCTGGGAAAAATAAAAAATAAAAAATTGCCCTCATGCATTTTAAGAAAAGGTGAAGCCTGAAGTGGACCAAGGGAGAATTATGCTGAGGATTGCTAGAGTGGACTTCAGTAGGTGGAGAGTGAAAGTGCATGACTTTTGGTTGATTAAAGCATGATTCATTACTGTCAGATACAGGAAGAACCAGGCATGTTTTGCTTCAGTACAAAGTTGTTGGTGTCACTGTATCACTGCTGCTTCATATCTTTATGAGCATCTTTGATAAATCTTATGTTGAGCTATGCTCAATATCTTTAATCTTTAACCTTATGTTGACTTTATGAGGAAAATTGAGTTTCTACTGTTCATACATCTCCAAAAATTAATATTTAAAGCTAAAGTGTTTGTCATTTCTGCTTGGTAAATGCCTTCTTTGTACAGTGTGTGCTGTCATTTAAAAGGAAAGCAACTTTGCTATCAGTTATATTGTGCTTTTTCAAGATTGGAAAAGCACAATATAAATAGACACACAGTTGCTGTGTTAGAGGATTTGCATAAAGAATTCATAGAGCAGTGAGTCTGTTGTGTTGGACATTTTTAAAAGCAAAAGCAGCAGGGAGTTGGATGAGAAACTTAAATTCAAATGTCTTTTTTTTTTTACAGTTATCACAAACGTCTTTCAGTATGTTGAATTAATTCAGCAACACGTTGCAAAAAGGGAGACATATATTTTTAAAACAAGACACTGACTTATAATCTAAGGCTTTTTTGCTGTTGGAGAAGGAAAGAAATGCAGATTTTGTCACAGATAAAAACAGCTTAAAGAAATAAGTAATTTTGAATTCAATTTAAATTAAAGAAGAGTTAAATTATGCAATCAGTGAGGCAATTTCCAGTGGTCAATGATCAAGCACAGTTCCTATACAAAAACATATCCATCTTTTTACGCTGTGCTCAGTTTTAATGTAAATTAATTTTATAGCCTCGGATGAAATTTACGTTTTTATTTCTTATCCTATTACAGTATTAAACACGGATGTGAAAGCAGACATTTTCAATTTGTACATACAAAATATTGCCATGCTGATCTTCTGATGACTTGCATCTAATTTGGAATTTGCACATCCCAGTCAAGTGTACTGTAATTTGTCTTTGATGATTGGTTCGTCTTTAATAGATGGGGGATTGCCAGAGCTCCCTGCTGCCCTGTCTTTTTTCCCCCTCTTCCCTGCTTGAGAGGCACACAGAATCTTTGAAATGTGATTTGACCATAAGAGCAGGGAGGACGCACTAATATTGTACTGACCTGGAATGAAAGGGATTAGGTGCAAAATGCCTTCTGCAAAAAGGCTATCTCGATTTACAGATGATGTTTTGTTTGTTTCCTTTTTTCATGTTCTGGAAGAAGGAGCCATGGGTATAATCAGGAGATGTGTTCCAAAGCGTAAAGCACGGGGCTTTGAAGCATTTCTGATGTTTTGTTAGGAGAGGCGAGATGCTTGCAACAGCGTGTCTACATTCAGAGCATCCTTGAATCCCTGTCATCACTCCCCCTCCCCCCCATCCCTCTTCCTTCTTCCCCTCCTTGCAAAGTCTGGCTTTTTACCACAGAGCAGATACAAATGCTAGATAATGAATGACTGGAAGGCAGACTGGAGAAATTGGACTGTTTCAATTTCACAGCCAACAGCCACAAAGATTGCCTTTGTTTTACTGTGGGTTTAGGTAGCACAAGAAATTTGCAATTATTTGCGCAATTAGTAGTAATTATGGTATAAACATTTATCTTGCACTCCCAAGAAATTCCAACGTGAATTCTGCAGAGCAGAATAGGAGGAATAGATTGTTTCCTCCAGAAAGGGCTCCTCGAACGGTTGACGGCAATTAGCAACTAATACCTGTGGGAACTGCCGTCTGCTCAAACTCGTGCTATTTCCTTTTCCACAAAGATCAGACAATTAATGATGGGTGGAAAACACGTGCGGGGCTCGGCGTTTAGGCACTTGTACAGCGCTCGGCTTTGCCGTGCAGCAATTTTGTCTGTCTTCTGAGCGAGGATCCCTCCACCCCTCCACCCTCGCTGTGACATGCAAATTAAGATGAGGTTACATGTTTTATCTTAGGTAGTGAAACTAATCATTCACAGATGCAGGATCATCTGAAGTGTCTCCCCAGCCCTTGAGTTTTTCCCCCCTACTGTTTCATTGCTTTTCACTGCACTACAGAGGAATCTCAAAATACACTTATTTGAGAGTTGATCGTGAAGTGTTCGACACCTATTAAAGCCAGGGCTGTTTTGAAAGGTATTTCCCTTTCCTGTTTCAGTGCTGATATGCTGCCTCAGGGCTTAATGTGTACAGAGCTGCTGTTTTACATCTGATGTTGTTTGGATTTCATTTTTCAGGCAGTGCCAAGGACCTTGCAGCACGTTTTTCCTGACAAAACAGACACATATTCTGTCTTCTTACCCTGACAAGTAAACCATCAGTCCTGTTGAATGCCTTTGCATGAATTTTTATGTTTTACTTAAAAAGGAGCAGTTCAATGGGTCTTAATTAGAATATGCATGTTTTTGTGGACACATTATGCTTTCCTGTGATATTTGCATATTTTTTGTTTTTTTATTTTAATTGTGTATCCACAAAGTACCCAATTATAAACATCAGGACCTGTACTCTTTATCCCTCAATTAATCCATCAGCAATTGGGAAAGAATGAGGTGGCACTGAACGTGGGCACCATTTGCAACCTGCTGCTACTGTGATTCATAAGTAAATAGCTAAAATAAATTTTGAAACAAAAAAAAACAAACAAAACATGCAGTGTAGTGTATTTGAATAATATTTCAGAGAATGTGTTTCATTTGGGGCATTTCTCTTCCATTCCATTCAACCATCTCCAACAAAAGTGAAGCATTTTATGCATAACAAATTGTGCCGACTTAAACAGATGAACACTTTCTGCTTGGACTGCACAGCCATTTGTGTAGTTTTTCCTCATTTGGCAAAGAGTAATGCCTTTGTTGTCTTCAGTGTGCTGGAGCTTTGCAGACTGTTTTCTGCACCTACTATAGGATTCTTATTTCTTTATTTATTTTAGTGGAACCCCACCATCCCCCAAACTCCCTCCCAACAAAAAAGCACCAGACACACACTTTGTTTTACTGCTCTCCTTACTGTATGTGCTCTTCTGACATCTACTATGTGTGTAGCTGGAGCTGAAGATGTGGGCTTGAAATCATGACACAAAGAGCACCAGTGATGTGTTAGCATTGCATTGGAGGCTTTCTTAGTCCGCCTAATTTTGCTGAGAGGTTTCGAAATGAGCAAACATAAATTTATTGCCTAGACATGGTTATGGGATGATAAAAAAAGATGCCCTCTATTGCTTTAAAGGGCTGGAATAAGTGTGTCTGCGAATCACTAAACTCTGAAATAGCCCTGCACCACTTAAGGAAACTGAGCACCACCAGTTGTGTACTGCTGTGAATCAGTGCTTACTACAGCATTGTGTCACATTAATATTTGAGTGCTACATATTGTCAAGTAGCTGTAGGACTTAAACAGCACTTACCCTGAAGTGTACTTACTTCACCTCCTTGTTTATTTCTTCCAGAGACATCCATGCAGACGCCATAATGGCTTCCGTGTTTATATTGAACTTGACCTCTGACCCCTGATCTCCTGCATAAGCTTGGTAATCATTTCATTTTTTATTTGGTGCTTTATGTTGGTTTGAACCTTTTTGCCATGATGAAACCACATTCATTGTCATTATTTCAAACTTTTGTTTTTTTTCCACAGCGTCTTGCAAAAATATCAATGCTACTTGAAATTTCCCACATTTTGACATGAAAAACTACAAACTTTGAGGTATTTTCTTTTAGAATTTTAGTAACAAAAAAAAACCCACAAGGCATTATTGTGAAGTAGAAGATCAATGACCTTGTTGTGCATAAGTAATCAGCTCTGTCTGATACTCATAAAGAAAATCATTGCAACAAACAGCATTAAGAATACCAAAGAACCACATCAGACATGTCAGGAAGAAGTTATAGAGCAAATCTCAGAAATGTTTGAGAATGGAAAGAGTTTTGAACAACTGCAAACCCAAACTTTCTGTAAGCGTGGAAAGCCAAAGGAATTCCTCTCTTCAGTTTGTCACAATCCATACAGGAGAAAGAAGAGCTCAGGTCAGTCTGGACTATCATCCATCTTTGTGCCATTCATACAAAATGCCAAGTGTGGTGAACAAACACCCTTAACAGCTTGGAACAGGCTTGAGACCTTTTAGGACAGTAGAATACAGTGAACCTTTTTTTTTTTTTAGATCAAAAGCATATTCATCTTGAAGAGTTGAGCAGCTGAGTTGGTACAACGTGCACATCGTGCAGAAGCTGAAGTCCTTGTCCTGGGTTTGACTCCCAGTTTCAGGCCATGTCCTGCATGTCTTCTTCTCTCTCCGCCCTGTTTCCAGTCAACTTACTGTTCAATAAAGGCAACTTCTGCCAAAGAATGTTAAGAAAAAAAGCTTATCCATTTCATAGAAAAATCTCTTTAGATAGATTTAAATGTACAAAGATTGTAGTGAGAAAATGTGGTTCTACAAAATATTAAATTAAAGAGCTGAATACTTATGAATAACACACTTTTAAAATTTTTGCTTACAAAAAATGTTGAAAGCCAAGTATTATTTTGGTTTTTCTTTGCATTTATGTATTATTTTGTGTTGACCTAGCCAAAAAATCTCAAATAAGATTTGTTGAAGTTTGTGGTTGTCATATGTCAAAATGTTTAATACTTCTGCAAGGTGCTGTGTTTTACTCTGTCCTCTTGCCGTATGAATTTCCTCCATATTCAGTTTGATCAATCAGAATTTAAGTGTTCTATTAATTTATGTTTCTGTTTTATTTTCTCTTCTTTGTTTTATCTCCGTTGTCCTTCAGCCATTAGTGTCCCACAAACAAGCTATCAGCTGCGCTTGCAAACATCTTTCACTTCTTTCTCATTCTGTCATTTATTTTCATCATCTTTGTATGATAAAACGTCTAACCATATTTCCATTGATTTCTTAAATCTATTACCAAGGATTACAACTCCCTATTTCACACATTGTGTAACGCAGTAAGTCTCTGTCACCATCAGTCTCTCCCTTCCTCTATTCTTCTTTTTTTTTCTTTTTTGTGAGTGTGTGGGCGGAGGTAATGTTTGAAAGTGACAACACAAGGAAACTAAAGACAAAAGGAGGCAATGTGGCACAGCAGTGCACTGCAGACTCACATCCCTTGTGTGTGTTATGCTATTATTTCCTGAAATATCACCCAAACACCCACCACACAGATATTATGCAAAAAGTTTTTTTTTTTTTTTTTTTTTTTTTTTTTTTTACTTAATTAAATAATTATAATAAAAATTATTCTCTGTAATCAGTTGGCATTCAGCAGCAGCAATAGGCCAGCAGGCTGATGATGTGGCAGGGCCGGGGCTCGACGTTCAGAGAGCTGGCAGCAGGAGGGAGAAGCAAGTCACAAGGTTGCAACCCAGAGCAGTAGACTTGCTTGTCTCAGCAGAGTAAACATCACCCCTCGTCTGCACACAGTAATGACTAACAGCGGAGGACGTGAACAGAAATACTATAAGGATTACTGCCTTGTCCTGCCAGACCCCACGCATGCCTTTCTTATAATCTTTGAGCTTTTTTGCATTCCTAAAACCCAGCAGAGTCCTGCCAGGATTGTTTCAGGCGCTCGGACGTCTTCTTACCTCTGCTCCCGTTTGTTTACGGTAACAGAACCACGCTCAGAAGGCCGCTGAACTTAATCAGAGGGAAGACAGATAAGTGTTTAGTGTTTTAGTGGTGCAGGAGTCTTCACCGGTGTTTGTTTTTGATGAGGCGCGGTTGGAGCTCCAGCGCACTGGCCATCGTGCGCGCCAACTTATCAGACTAATCAGGAGCAGTCGAAAGGCAGCATAACAACAGGAAATTATGAGTGATTGGGAGCATCTTGAGATCTGACCCCGAGTTGTTTGACTGATTTTCTTTTAATTGGTTGTCGTCTCCCACTTGACACCATCAAAGCTTCACTCTGGAGGTGAGGCCGTTGAAATGGCTCTGCAATAATGCGGCGAGTAAGATAAGACGTGCCGCTTTAGAGGCATTTTAGGAAGTGATTGAAATCATAAAATAGTCACCAGATTACTGCCTTAACGTTAATGAAGAAACCCTAAGATAGCGCAGTTGCACACTGGAGTCGTATATTTACACTTTTTCACTTTAGTATGTTTTTTTCTTCACAGTTGCCACAAATTTATACCTTAATGTTGTAAATCTTTAAAACTCGCGAGACGGCAAAATGAGAGGAAGCTGTTAAAACATCAGCAAACAATTTATTGAGTTGAGCTTATGGCTATATCTTTATTTGTCTTCAGTGGTACTCATAACATATTCAGCACCTCTTTTAGTGGTATGCTGCAAATTGACTATATCAGAACCATCTGTTGTTCTAATCTTTACTGTTTACCTCAGCTCTCAGGCTTCAGCTTTACTGTGCCTAAAGGGAAATTTGTCTTAGAATGCTCTCGCACTCAATTGTGAGGGATACATAAAACAGAAAACAAATTTCATCAATAAATGAAGCAGATGCTAATAACTCCTTGATGCCATTGTTAAAGATGTATGTCTCATGGACTGTCAAACAGGAAGGGTTGTGGAAAGACACATAATTACAAGTTTTTAAATGGGAGTCTATTCAGAGTAGTGCAGAAGAAAATTTGTTGCAGCATTTGCAGCTGCACATTTTTTGGTTTCTCTTCCTCAGCCTTTGCAAAATAGTTCAAGTTCAGTTAAATTGGATGGAAAATATCCGTGAACATCAAATCTCCACTGATTTTCAATTGAATTATGATCTTAATTTTGGACTAAGCCATTCTAACATATGTTGATCTGATCCGTTGCATTGCAGCTTTATCAGTGCGTTTCAGGTTGTTGCCCTGCTGCAAGGTAAATCTGCACCACACTCTCAAGTCTTTTGCAGCCTCTGGCTTCATCTGTTCTCCCATCAACTCTGACCGACTTCCTCATCCTTCCTGAAGAAAGGCATCTTTACAGCATGATGCTGCCACCACAGTGTTTGACTGTGTTCATGCCATACTTGTGGTGTTCATTTTCAGCCATATATAACAAAATTTGCACATTTAGTGGTGAGTGATAGCTGTCCTTTCCACACCTGAGCCAGGGCTCTCTGCAGCTCCTTCAGAGTAACCGTGGGCCTCTTGGCAACTCCTCCTCTCATTTTTTATCTCTAAAGTGGAAGGCTATGTCTTTATTGGTTTGCAGCTGTGCCATATTCCTTCAATTATTTTTTATGTTAAACGGTGCTTTGTTAGAGGTTTGGTGCTTGGGATATTCTCTTGAGTTTATTGCTGACCTGTCAGCTGTGCTACTTGCTCTTCATTGAGCTCTTTGTTTACTACCATTCCCTAAAATACCCCTAAGGTGTATTTAAAGTGAGATTAAATTACACAACGGTGGACCCCATTTACAAACCATACTACTCTGAAAGGCAATTCTTTTTAGATATTAATTTAAAAGACACATGTTGAAAATTATGCATTGTTTTCCTTCCGTTTTACTCTTGTGCCCCTTTTTCAGTTCGCCACTTAAAATGTCAATAAGAGACAATTACCGTAGAACTTCTGGTTATAGGTTGGAAAAATGTGAAAAATCTCAGTTTCTACGAAGACTTTTGAATGACCCTGTAATCCCTGTAGCTCCACCTTTTGTATAATCCATTAAGGATGTTTAATTTAGGAGTTCTTTTTGCAGTTTTGCACATAGTGGGGTGTACAAATGCAGCCCGGGTTTGCTTGCATTTAAATTAGCCAACAAACCTTACTGCAGAAACATTCATAATATCCTGCTTAGCATATTAAAGGAAGAATCCTGTACCCTTTTGTAGTGGGGATGTAGTTACTTCAGGGATGGCGCATTTGTTTAGTGGAGACATTTAGAGCCTGTTAATGTGTGTCTTATTGCGATCTGCAAACAGAAAAAGCCCATTTAGCTGCTGTTTACAGCTTAAAGGTTTATCAAAGTAAAATCCTCTGTGAGTGAGAGCATCTGTATCAAGCCACTCAGGAGCAGCAGTTTTGTCATCGTGCTGCACGGAAGCCGGTGATTGCCAAAGGTTGAGGACATTGTTGTAATACAAAGAGAGGCACAGCCCTGGAATTTGAATGGCGAGGGGGAGCTGCCTGGGACTCGGCGAAGACAAGTGTTTGCCATGCCTAGTGATGTGCGAGACAGAGTTAGCTGAAGATTATTGTTAGCATACTGAGAAAAGATCATGAATTCCAATGATTCCCCAAAGCGCAGAGAGACAGTTTGCTGGGCTTGTGCCTTTACCCTCTCTGTCTGCGTGTGTCACTGCAGACTGCCGTCCTCGCTGATAACTTGAGGTTGAGGGGAGCCGATGGTGTCCCGCAGTGTAGTGTTTCAACATATGATAATGAGCAGGGAATGCTGTTTTTTGGTTACAAGTAGATGTAACGTTTGAGGGAGAAACTAAACGATAAACATGCCTGGTACCGCATATAACATCCTACAGAAACAGGAATGAAGAAAAAAAAACCACAGATGATGTTAAAAAATTCATCCTTTTGAGCCTTTTTAATATGTGTTAAGGCGTAGCATGTGAGACGTCTCAGCTCCATTAATTTCAGCACATCAAAGACAAGCCTCCTCCCAAAGCTGGTGTAGTCTTTAGAAGGGCTCATCATCCCCAATCACACATTCGCCCAAGGATCTCGTGAAGAATACACGCAACCCTATAATTTAGTTCATTAAAACCTGACTAATATGGGTTGGTCAACACCCCGGCTAAGCGCTGTGCCGTGATGGGGTGTGCAGCTGGTAGTCCTTGTCCCTCGTTGACCTGTTTTGTTAACTCTACTGCTGTATTTCACTGCCTGATTAGATGTCACTCAATTAAAAGCACATTTCTACCGGGAGAGGAGCCTCTCCAGTTGCCATGGATGCTGTGTGAAAGGTAGCCGAGCTGTGTAATGTTTCCCAGAGCGCCATAATGAAATACCCACACTTGTGTAAAGGAAGCACACATACAACCCAAACTTTCACACCCAATCAATGAAAGTTGTGTGGCTGACTTTTTTTTCTTTTTTTTTTTTAGTTACAATGAAAAATTATAAAGGATGTGCATAGTAAGTCACAGAGGACTCAGCCGTTTTATAGTCAGCTATGAGGAGGCACAAGGATTAATAGACCTCTCCTAATATGCATCGCATTGGTGGTCCCTGAACAGCCTGATCAGGTAAGGCCCAGGGAAGCAAGGATCATTTATAAGTGGTTCATTATTTTACCTTCAGATTTCTCTGTCTGGCATTGATTTAATAAACACTGATGTATCTCCTTGTAGAGGAGAAGTGCCATTTTTCATTTTCCAGATTTGCTATCTTTGTTATCGTGGTTATCTGTTGAGCTCTGCCATTTCAGCGGTAATACGCTCCCAATCTCAACTGCATGCAGGAGGACGGAAAATAGAG
The DNA here is from genome assembly GCF_000485575.1 of Poecilia formosa. Taxonomy (NCBI): domain Eukaryota; kingdom Metazoa; phylum Chordata; class Actinopteri; order Cyprinodontiformes; family Poeciliidae; genus Poecilia; species Poecilia formosa. The sequence continues at coordinate 430,163 of NW_006800059.1, read as the reverse complement.
CAGTTCTTCTTTGGCAGATATTCCTTTTAATGCTTGCAAAAAGCCTCTTGAAAAACGAAGAAAACGTATATCGCCTCTCGTGTCTTTGACTCTGCGCACGCGCGACCGGACTTGGCTTTGTAAATGAACTGGATGTTTAATGAAGTTCCTCCAAAGTGATGTGATTAGCCATGATAGGATTCAACAATGTGTGACATCAACAGTGAGGTACAATAATTAATGATCTATCAGTGTGTTCTGATGATTAATGTATTTGTTTTTGCAGTTTGATGGACCCACAAACTGTGTGAAATAGACAATGAGCTCTGGCGCTGTGTATTCCCTGTGGTGAAGACAGGCAAAAGAACGGAGGCGCACCATAAAAGCAAAGAAAAAAAGGCAATGAAAGGAGAAAAGGAAAAGGAAAAACAGGCTCTTTATTATTTAGGTTAACTGTCAGTAAAGGATCGTGCCCCTCCCCTGCCGGGTTTTGTAACTGAGAAGCTTGTTGAGATTGTTGTGTTTTTTTTGGTTTTTTTGGCTTCAAAGGATGCTTCCCTGAAGTGTTAAAAGCAGTTTGTGGTCAGATTAGGTGTGTATGGCTGGCACATCAAATCGAGATGAAAATGAAATGGAATGATCAATTTGCCCTGCTTTAATCCCTCCTCTCTAGCTGCATCCCATCGATTTTCTTGTTCAGCGTCCCTGATAACAAGAATCACTTAAAGGTCACATTTTGATGTGTTGTCAAAAAGAAAACATTCTTAATGCATTGTGAGTGGCCTTTAAAGCTTATGTTTGTCAGAAAGCGCATGCTGAATCCTGGCACCTCAGACAGATTTTATAGAAAACAGGCACCGAATCGCCTCCGACGCAGGCAGTGTCTCTCGGTTCCCAAAGTAGATAACAGTTTTAATGAACTCTTTTTTTTTTTTAACTCCTAAGATCATTTCAATTAAAAAAACATCTCTTAAAATGGCGAGTTTCCATTTTAAATGATGTGTACCAAAATGATTTCCACCCAAGCATGCATTTTTAATTCATTCGAGGATTGCTGACTTTTCAGTACTCATTTGTGACGCAGTTTCTTAAATTAGCTCGGTGCATGTTATCGTGATGAGGTAATCAGAAGACAACATCATGGCCAGTTTTCTGCTCACAACCTGGAGCCTTACATTGATGTCAGATGGTGGGCTTTACTAGAAGTGACATAAAAATAAAAAAATAGATTGCAGTGTGCAAATGCACTAAGGCACAAAAACCCTAATTCTTGGAGATGTATTCTTTATTCTGATTAAGCTAAAATGTAAGTGTTGTTTTTCATGTAACCGATATTACATTTTAAGAAGAAAAACTGAATTACAACTGTAAAGTTTGGTGGGGGCAGCATCATGCTTAGGGTGTGTGTTTTTATGGAATAACGAGGAAAGAACATTACGGGGAACCAAAACTTTGATCTAAATTATACACTTCGAAGATACAATGCCAACAAATAAGTTAGCTTTACTCAGAACATGTATATTTAAACTTAAACAAATTTGACTTACATGAATTACTCTAGTTCTGTTAGGTAGAAAGAGCAAACATATTTGTAGAAGCAATCACATTCATAAATATGAGCAGTATGTAAATATATTAACCACTGAATTTGAAGAAAGTAAAAAAAATAAAAAAAATAGATCCAGAAAATATCGTCTCTCTTTATTCAAACATAAATAAGTTTAGAAATCTTACCTGATATAAACAGGAAATATTTAGTCTCATTAGATGTGAGACAAAACCGTTGTGTATCTGATTTCAGGTAAACATGTTATTATATGATGCAGTAGCTAAAGCTAGCAGAACCCTGGTTTTAACAAACATCCAGTGCTGACCTTTACTTGCTCCAGCTGTAGGATATAAGGCTGTGCATCATGGAGCACTGCCTCAGGCGCTTAGGATACTTGGGGGGGAAATTTCTTCAGGGAGACTCTGATCAAACAGAAAGCATGCACAGTTATCAAAGCTGTTGCACTTTGGTTTATAGAGTTTTGTCTACAAGCCAACCATTACACTTCTTTCATATATTATAGATTAGCTTAAAGTGTATTTCACTCTGTGACAAACAAATCAAATATATGAAATCAGAGGAAAGCATTGTGCGGCTTGCAGTGAATTCAGCTCATAAAATGCAAAACTGGAAAATATGCTTCTAATTCCTTAAGTGTGTACACAAAACTGACTTTTTCAGGTTTGATTATCCAAGGCAAGCGTCCATCGTCGATGGCTGAAAAGCCACCTTAACACGAAACGTATTAGCAGGTTCCAGATGAATATTTTCTTCAAGTGCCGTGGGTGCAGGCTTTAGTGTCGGCCAATCACATCAACTTCTCTCACCGTCATTAAAATCAGTAGACAGTTTAATGGGTGGGGGAGGAACGTAGAAGCTTGCTTCTCAGAGGGAAACAGAAAGATTTCTCTGGAGGTGTGCACTTTCCAAAGCAATGTACAAAATGTAACAGATTCCCAAACATACATTAACATCCTAGAGCAATTTACTGGAAAATTACTGCAGTGGCACACAAGTTAATGTGATTGTGGCTGATAACAATGAGCACAAACATTGTGCACAAAAGCACATTAAGCATGAAACAGATTAAATCATGGTATATATATGTATGTATGTCTATGTATATATTCTATTGCACAGCTTTAATCAGAACATAGGATTTTGCGTCTGTTAATTTTTATTTGGCTATTCATTAAAAATCCAAATAATTTTAATTTGGCACAGCTTACAAAAACATAATTTGACAGATTTACCAGAAAAACACACAAAAATACCCTATAAAACCAACACAGTTTCACCTTTAGTCATTTAATAATTTCACTTGATATTTTAAAAAAAAAGACAAACTGCATACCTGTTTTATCTGTCATCAAGCGATTTACATTCACAAAAAATAGGCCATGATAATGCACTAAATAAAGAGCTTAAAGAAAACTAAACCCCAACAAAGTTAAGAATGTTTTACTTTCTACCAGCTTGAGATATTAAAATAGCTGTCAGTGGGCATTTACTATCAAACTGGAATAAAGCAGCCTGTTTTCTGCCAATGCACAAATTAGATGGAAGAACATATTTATTTTTTTGTTGATACAGAAAATAATCAATTTGATCACAGTTTAAAAAGAGGCACAAATTAATTTCAACTTCAATTCACACCCTGTTTTTTCTTCTGAGCCCATACTTGTTTTTTTTTTTTGTTTTTTTTTGCTCTCATGGAGCTAAACAGAGGGTGAGAAGAGCTGACTGAGTTCAGGATAAGAGGAGCACAGAGCTCTTCCACTCAATGCCTGGGTCAATATAAAACCTCATTACTGGGGTGTCATAGAAAATTTGTGCACTTTCTGCTCCATCTAGCAGCAATTTTGCTGGATAAGCACTGCACTCGTTTGGCTCGTTTTAAGCATTTTCACTAAAGAAAAGCTTGAAACAGGAAGCCGTTGCCACCCTTCGAAGGCTCAGGCAGCAGACATTTCCCCCGCCGTAGACTCTGCTCGCAGATTTAACTGTTGACTTTGTGTGCATCCGTGCATGCATATATACATGCATATTACAGACACTCGTACCTTGAGCCTTTGTAGTGTCTATAGGGTGAGGCTGCAACTGTGGTATAATGGCTGGGTGTGTGACAGGCATTTGTTGTCTGGGTGTGGCTTTATGTGTTGTGACAAATCATAGTGGATGCATTGAAAACTGACTTCAAAAGGCTATCTGTGTAATTATACTTGACAAAGTTAATATCTGGGAATTAAATGCATTTCTTAGGAATGCATTTCTGTCTTATCAGTGATTTAAGTAAAGCCATTGCTTCTCTGAAAATGGCTTCATATTTCTGTCTTTCTCCAGCTAACATGCATATCTAAATCATTCTGCCTCTCATCTCCTCCCTCATGTACAAAGAAGATGTCAAAGAGGGGAAAACACATACATTTGCTATATTAATTTCTGACAGGCAGCTGGCGGATGCGTACATCAGGAAGATATTCACATATTCTGAGAATGTCGAGCATCTGCCAAAATCAAATTTTATGAAAGCAAAAATGATGGCATGTTTGAAAACGTGGATTCTTCCCTTCTCAATAGGCGTCCTAGACATCGATCCCAATCACTCCACATTGAAAAACTTGTGATTTCAAATATAAATAATAATTATATATATATAAAAAATAGCACAATAGATGCAAATATTGTTTGGCCATCTTGTAAAAGTGCTTTTGTTTTTGTGCAACTTTGATGGCTGTAGTTAAACAGAATGCACTGAAAAAAAAGCTTGAATAAAACATGATCAAACAAAAGCCTAGCATGCAAGAAACAACATGGAAAGGTCAAAAAGAACACTGGCCATAATTATGGCAGGAGAATTTGCCAGGAATGCACTAATTAAACCACAAACAAATCCCCAGTCCAACTTCCCTTTCTCTCCCTGCAGTTCCACCACAAGCCCACATATTAATCACTGGGGAAGGGGAAACAAATACTTGGCTGCCAGGCGCGGCTGTACTAACTTAGTGTATTGTGTTTTAAAACAAGCACAAAGGCGCACATAGATGCCCTCATAATAGCCAGATTTTTAAGTGAGACCAAAGGAGAAGCAGAGCAGGAGGTGGATCCAGATTGGATTAAGCTGAAAGTTGAGTAGCCTCCTGCTGCAACAAGGACGGCCACCAATCAGTGTCTCTAATTAAAGTGGTGCGTAAGGTCTTTATTAAAACCAGAGCTGAGCAAAGAAAAAAAAAAAAGGCAATCGAGGTGGGCTGCGTTTCTGAAACATAGACAGCGATTCACAGTTTAAAGCTCGGTCGGGTTCCTGCTGTGAGTTTGTGATTGTGAGTTTGTCTACAAATGTGTGTGTAGGATTGGTTGCATCAAGCTGTTCACCTCCAGCGGTGCGTCTGCAGGCATCTTTCTCGTGTGAAGATCTGACTGCTTCCTTGTGTACCTGTGAGCTTCCAGATTTGCAGCTTCTACGACCAAAAGAGGCAGAAATGTTCACAATCCGTTTTCTCTAGATCCAAGTCGAGTCTCAAGTCTTTAATGACTGAAAGTAACATTGTCTTATTGGATCCATATCAATTAGTTCCCTTTTATCACTCGCTGGTGTGGGTTCTGAGTTCCAAACATTTACTATTCTATCCTGAGGCTTAATTTAATGCATGAGAGAGATGTTGACTCTAGTTTCAGACTTGGACTTGATTTGGACTTTAGTCCTAAAAGCAGATGCATTCGGCTTGAGTTTAACACCCACTGAAAAGACCTGAGACATAAGTTACACCTGTGGAGGTGGATTTGAAACTCATTAAAAATCTCTTTACCACATGTAATAAGGAATTAAAAGCAAGCCAGCACATAAATTACAGACTGCAGCTCAGATAGGTGTTGCTTTGCATGTGCATAATTTTTCTTTATGAAAAGGATGCACTTCATTTATTAGTCAGCAATGTTTGCAAACCATGGTTTGTTAATAGATCAAAGCAATCTGTTCATGTGTTAGCTGTAGGTTCATAATGATCATCTTGAAATGGAACGAGGGAGTCTTGCCTCAGACATTTTATTTTCTCACAGATAAACTAAAGTAGCTACATCATTATTTTTTGACACTTTCTGGTTACCAAGATACACATTTTATCGCCTCGCCCCTTATGTTGCACTTTATCTCATAATTTGGGGCATGTAACCATTTGTTTAAATGCAGATTTAAAACATGATTTCCCCCCAAAAAATGTTCTGACCCAGATTGAGGAGAAGAAGAGCCTTTATTTCATACTACATATCCTGAGAGTCTATGTGAACACCTGTGCTATAAGTGTCATAGGTATTAAATGTGACAATAAAAGATGTATTTTGACTTATGTGGAAATTCAACATAGCAGATCTCAAATTCTTAAAATTATTTCAGCAATATTTATACACCTAATTAGAAAATATTACCTTTTATTAATTCAATGCTTTTTGAAGCAGCTCAAACCAGTGCTTTGCATGTTGGATTAAATACTAAAAGACTAAAATGTGTCTTAAGTGTTTGGATGTCAAGTTAGGCCCAAGAGCAATTACTACAAAATTTTAACGTTTAATCTGTGTTGAATCACCTGAAATCCGATCCAACCATGAAGTTGTAGGTTCCCTGAGCAAATTATGCCATAGCCATATCCAGTATGGCTATGTCATATATGAAATGTTATGAAAGTTGCAGATGTTAACTATTTATATGCACTTATGCTGACTTATTTCATGAATGTATTTGCACACACGGAATGCTGAAACCTTTCTTTGTTAATTCTATAAAAAAGGGAAACAATTTTGTTATCATCTTTTATTGGTAATTTTAGCACCAACACAATCAGCAAATCCCTCTGGTTTCTAATTTAGAACTAGAAAACGCTAAACTTGGCTGAATGTTCCCTGATCCAACCTCTGAATTCTGAGGCGAATGTTATGCATCATAACTTAAAAGATTATTACATGAGATAATGACTGTTGACCACAAGTCTGAGTATTAAGAGTCTGAAGTCTTGGCTTTTGTAAATCAGGGTTCAGATTTGAGATTTATGTCACCATCATTGCTTTGGAGACAAGAATCGTCATCTTAATAACTTCTAGTTAAAATTATGCAAAATAATATTCTGATGTTAACAAATCATTATTGTCAGTTCTATGACACTGTTGTGTATTCACAGCACACAACCACTTCCTTCCTTCCTTCCTTTTCCCCTTCCCTTCCTCCTTCCTTTATCCTTTCCTTCCTGTCTCTCTCTCTCTCTCTGTGTCGTTCAGCTGCTCCTTGCAGTTTGGTGTGAGGGAAAATGTTTTACAGTTCCCTGTGATCCAGATGGCTAACTGTACACAACCTCCAGCGCTGAATGATAAATGGCAAAAAAGCACATTTCATCCATCGCCCAGCTTACCTCTCGGCTGCACACTGATATTCCTGCTGAATGTGTTGTGAAAAGCACAGTTGGATGTATTGGAAGCGGTGTACTCTGGAGAGGGTTTTTACAGCCACTCTGCTGACAGAGGCTACCTTTGCTTTCGGTGTTCATGTCTTAAAGCCGACCAGCTGTGATCAAAATGTTGATCACTTTCCATCAGCTCACACATGGGACTCTGACCTGATGGGAGGCTTCAGCTGTGTTTTGTCCCTGTCCTGTAATACAAAAACACTCCGTTTTTAAGCTGTGAGGGATCTATGCTACGGCTTGCCTCTGGAACAGGTGTGTTCTGCTCAGAGATCAGTGGCATAAGCATTGTTCAAGAAGTTTTAAGTGTTAATTGTTGGTAGTACCACCCCATGGGGTGCTATAAAAGCCATCCATCCAGTGAATTAGCTTGTACCTATTACATTTAGTATCTGCGGCTCGGACTGTGCTTTTTCCCTGTCGCCTGTTGTGTTGGGCCATCCACCAATCTGCTGTAGGAGTCAAACCCTCGGGCTCACCCACAACCATAACCACCCGTGTCTTACAAGGCTTGCTGCCTGGCTGGGTGGCTGGCTGGCTTGCTGGCTGGTAAAACAGCCATACAGAGTGTATGGCTTTCCTAGTTAATCATCTCGCCAACTCATTCTTGCCTGATTGTATTGGCGGCTCCAGGGATCTGCCATAATTGGATCCTTGTAAGTGGGATGGAGGAGCTAAACAACCAGATTGCTGTTTGTTTATACCTTTTCATATATTAGTAACGTGCAGAGACTTCTCAAGCAGCCTGGGACTTCACTCACCGCTTGCCGCTCTAATTAGTAATTCATTCTTAACATATGCCTCAATTGTGGACCTATCCAGCTATTTGTGATTAACTCCACTTTAATTAGAGTCACTCATGCAGACTTTTGGCTCCACATGGACGTGTAATGGGCACTTGAAAACCACCAGTACTTTGCATGGTTATGTGTAGAGGATGGAGAACTTTCTGTGCTTGGACTGGAAATTTAACAGTACATGTTTGGAAAGGCAAGGAGACGTTCGCAAGGAATAACATATGGACATCGAAATATTTTTTGTTGAAACCTACAGAATCTATTTGTGGTGCTTTGCAGAAGTATTCATTTTATGTTGCAACCACACGTTTCAGCGTAATTTGTTGAGCATTATGTGGGTATCTTTGATGTGCTTATTGTTGGTGTGTATTATGACACCAGCAAGCAGCAGTTCATGATGTGAAGTGGAATTAAAATTATCTTTTCTTTTAAAAAATATTTAAAAATTAAAAATCTGAATAGTACAGTGCACATTTGTATTTCGTCCCTCTTACTAAATGCACTGTAAAACCACTTTATGTTCCAAATACAGCTGCAAATCTGTTCAGGGATGGGTAATGCATGTCAACATTTTCTCCCACCTGAGTTGTGGATCACTGCAGCTTCTCTGGATTTAATAATGTGGGTATCTTGGTTATCTTCTCTCCCCAGCAGGTCAGGATCATGACCAAGTGGCTTTTATTTATGTTTACATAATGGATTGAATTGTGTTCTATGAGATGGTAAAAACTTGCTATTTACCCACTTGTAATATCTCAGCCAGTATATCCTTGATTTTCTTTTGGTCTTCATGTTGCTGTTTGTTCATTATTCGTCTTTAACAAACCTTCGAGGCCTGCAGACATAGATTATGTGCTTATTAGGTTAGGTATTATGAATCCAAGTGGTTGTATTGGATCAAGTCTGTGCAGAGACCTTTGGAAGAGAGGGTGCTCAAAGTAAAAAAAAACTTACCAGGCAGAATAATAGCAACCTATATTCATCAAGAATCTAACGCAAAGTCGCTTTATACTTTATCATTGTCATTAGGTGGGGACTCAGCTGCAGAATGAGTTATTCATGTGTTATTTTGGGACATTTTGATTTATCAAAATTGTGGCAGGTTTTGCTTTCCATACCTACTGCAATCCAAATTATTAGTACAGTATTTTAAGCTACTGTTTATGTGGCATTTTCGGATTTGAGCTGCAAATGTTATGGACCAAACCTTTTTTGTAGCAGCTGAAGTTCTACATAAGTAACTTCATTACGTTCACAGTCGCTCACTTCCAGCCCAGATCCTGTGTACAGTGCTGAGGACACGCCTGGTAATAAGATTAGTTGAGAGGAGATCGAAAACAAACTGAAGGTAGGCTGTATCTGCACTTTGAGGCATGTTCCTCAGGTGGAAGTCAAGGTTTTAATTAGCTAAATTGTTATTAGTAGTTAAATGTTATTGTTGTGGGGCACAGGCAGATCCCCACAGTCTTACAGAAAAAAAGGCAGGTGCTTACACACCCTGCAAACCCCCATCTGTACGTACCCATGCTGGATTGCATTCAGGGGTTAAATAAAATGTCAAATTCCAACTTTTCAGATTTGTTGTTCTAAATTGTCAAAAACCCTGTGTCGTGTTCCTCACAGTTCTCAATTATGATCCGGTTTTTAACTGATTTCAGATATAAGAGCTTAATTTAAATCTGCGGTGCATTGAATTGTGTGCCTTGAGTCCTTGACAGCACAGAGAGGCTCACACTGAGTTTAATCTAACAGTTTCTCACCTTTCAACAACTTGTCACCGCCCACTGGTTCAACAACGTAACTTAATCAACTAGGATTACATATTTCTTTTATCAGCTCCTTTGCAGTAATTAAGTTGCACCTTTGTCAGACAGCCCCCATGTCACCTTGGAGAACGTGTGTGAAATGAGAATGTTTGGACATTTTCATGATAAGGAATTTAAACATATCTCTCACTGCCAACTGTCCTTGCAATGTATAGCTATAGTGGAGGCTTTGCAAAATAAATTAAAAATACTTGACACATTGGAGGACTCTAATACCAAATACCAGTAATTAAATCGCCCCAGCTTTGAAGATTAACTGCAGAACGGGGGTTTGTGGGGAAACTCATGCAGGGACGGGGGCATTTTAGTCACATGGCCCTGAGTTCCCCCACAGATAAAGCTCATTTTCTCTAGCAGTGGGGTAGAAAGTGTGGTGAGCACAGCCCATTTGGTTTTAGCCTCACATGGGGCCCACAGGGGTAGCCAGCATTTTATTTAAGGTCACAAGGAATAAATGGGATTCAGGCGGTGTCTGGCAGGTTACAGTGGACAGGGCTTCGGCTGGGGCCTTCCAACCCGGCTGCCCCCGGGTGCCCTCTCCATCTTTTCTTGCAGGAGAGCGCAGGTCTTTCCCTGCTTTCCATTTTGCTCTCTGATATCCCAGATAAATATCTCACAACTCTCCTGCTTCTAATGCCAACACTGTGTCAAAGGGTAATGGCATGTTAAAATCCTCCTCAGGTTGTTTAAAAGGGTAACTGCCAAAAAAAACCCCCCAAAAAATAATAAAATAGGGAGGGGGAAACAGGAATCCCAGTTGAAATTCTCCTAATTGTGTTTAATGAGAAACAAAGAAACGATACATGGGGAGCCCTGACATTGTTGAGTCGGCTTTGTTTAACAAGGGAAACACTCACCCACCCCTCCCATGGTACGCCAGATCAGATGATCCACTGAGGGGTGACCCTGTGCTTGAGCCATTCTGTAATAAAAGCCATAATAGGGTTTCAGAGGGAATGAGTGGCCATAACAGTTTAAGGGCTTTTCTCTCAGGTGGAGGCAACAAAAAGCTACAGAGATGGATATTGGCTGCCAGTCAAGCTTTGTATCAGTGACTGTGCTTTTGAGGAAATATGAGTGGCTGGACTGCTGTCTCATCTCAGCATGCATGATTCAGAGTGAGAGGGACTGGAGCTCACGCTGAAGCCAAGCTGCTCTGAAGAGCTGTTGGTTTGTCAGTGGGCCATGTGTTTTACCCAGGAAAGAGGAGGGCCGCTGGGGGGGCTGCGGAGGGGGGTGGACCCATCGTGCTCTACCTTCAGTCTGATGCCTTCTGTGCAAGTGCTAAACAAGGAGTAGCAGTGTTTCCCATATCTGTCAAGTGCTTTGCCTAATCACTTCTCACCATTTCTAAACTTGTTATCTCCTGATGCTGTATAAATGTCTGATATGTGTGGAAAGAAAAAGCTTAGTAAGCATTTAGGAAGCATAGTGACTTCTGTTGTAATTGATATACTAAGGTCTCTCAGTGCAGCACATACCAGGCAAGCTGCAAAAATGTTCAAACTGTGTGACTCAGAGATAAACACTGATAAAACCATCTTATGAATAGTTGTGTATTCTAGGAATAATACAGTATATTTCTATGCCTACTTGAAAACTGAATAGTAACAGCTCTTAATGTGCAGTAAAATCTCTGACAATGTGATGCTGCTGACTTTACCTTTTTTCTTTCAATGTATTGTCAATAAAACCCACCACACATACACTTGCGCGCATAT